>NC_057803.1:259586697-259785916 GCF_018294505.1 Triticum aestivum
GGGTGGTGGAGGGCTGGATGAACAGTAGAGGGTGGAGGGGTGCCCGTGGAGGGGTGGTTGAACAGGACCTCATGGTGTGGAGGGCTGGATGAATAGTAGACGGTGGAGGGGTGGTTGAACAGTAGCCGGTGGAGTAGCGCGCGGTGGAGGCTGGATGAACAGGAGCCCGTGGAGGCTGGAGGAGGTCAACGGTAGCCCGTGGAGGCTGGAGGAGGTCGACGGTGGCGATGAACAGTATCCCGTGGAGTCCCGTTTTGCGGTACGCCACAACCCTCCCGATGAACAGGGCCCCCGTTTTGACTGTAGGAGGTCTGTTTCGTCCGTTTTGCGGTACGCCACACCCCTCCCGATCAACAGGACCCCCTTTTCAACCGTAGGAGGTCCATTTTCTCTGTTTTGCGGTACGCCAGACCCCTCCCGATCAACAGGACCCCGTTCCGAACGTAGGAGGTCCGTTTCTTTCGTTGTGCGGTACGCCAGGCCTCGTTTCCATCGCCTGTTCCGTCCAAGCCCTCCCGATGAACACGACCACGCATTTCGTTCCAACCCAGCCAGTTGGCTCCCACGCATTTCGTTGCCTCCCGATGAACACGACACATTCCGTTGCCTCCCCATGAGCACAACGCATTCCGTTGCCTCCCCATGAACACGACGACGATGTTGTTTCTCCGTTCCGACCCAGCCATGTACACGAGCCCTGGCCGTACGTATGCGCGAGTAGGCGTTCGAGACCCCGCCCGTATGTACACACATGTGGCCGTATTTTCTTTCTTGCACCCTGGCCGCTGTACGTACGTGTACATGCTACGTGCGCGCCTCTACTACGACACGTACGCGCCTGTACTACGACACGTGCACGCCTCTAAATCCACCAGTATATATGTACGTACACGTTCACGACCAGAATGACAACGCTACGTACGCTTCGACCAGGTGGGTCCCGACTGTCAGGCACTTCCTTGCCTGTGAAGATGTAGCTGGTGGGTCCTAGCAGTCAGGGGGGCGAATCATTTTTTTTGCCCAGACGCACTTCCTTGCGTGCGAAGATGTAGCTGGTGGGTCCCATTTGTCAGGGGGAAACGTTTTTTTGTGAAATACAGTGGCCCGTCCGGTGGGTCCTAGCTGTCAGGTGGAGGAATCATTATTTTTCGCGTAATAAGGAGGCACTTCCTTACTGCGGGCGTGGACCCAGCTGTTAGCCTCTCCACGTACAGTCCACGTCCAATGGAGGTCGTTCCTTGACCACGTTGACCACCCCGTGCCGAGAGCACCAGGGCGGTGAACGACGGCAAGGCCTAGGAAGGGGATGACGGGAGCTGGGGAAGACGCGGCAGTGGAAGCCCACGCGGCGAGGAGTACGAGGATTCACTGGTTCGGCTGCAGTGTGAGGCCGCCGTCACCGTAGGGCCTGGCCAGCTGTGGGAATAGTAGGGGGCGGTGGGGCCTCCGCGGCAGCACAGCCGGCCACGGGAGGCAGGAGCATGCGGCACGACCGGCACTATTTTGGGTGGCTGGAGCAAGAAGACCAGAGGTTGAAGAAGCACTACGGCCGTTGGATGGACATCGTACGGTCACTGGAGCTAGAATCGTTTATATTGACTAAGTTGACAAAGCCCTCCGTCCCCGTCAACTTAGTAGGCCCACAAGTCAGCCTCCCACCAAGGTGGGTCCCAGCTAGCAGGGGGTATTCATTTTTTTGTGCGTAGTAAGGAGGCACTTCCGGTGGGTCCGAGCTGACGGCAGGGGAACATTTTTTCACTAAATACGGTGGCCCTCATGTGGGTCCCAGCAGTCAGGGGCAAACGTTTTTCTCGCGAAATACTGGTGGGCTTCCGGTGGGTCCCTACTGTCAGGTGGAGGAATAATTATTTTCCCCGTAATAAGGAGGCACTTCCTTGCAGCTGCCATGGACCCAGCTGTCAGCCTCTCCACGTATAATATTCTTCCGATGGAATTCGGTCATTGACCACATTGACCACACCGCGCCGAGAGCACCACGGCGGTGGACGACGGCGAGGCCTAGGAAGGGGACGACACAGAGCCGGGGAAAACACAGCAGTGGATGCCCAGGCGGAGAGGAGTACGAGGGTTCACTGGTTCGGCTGCGCTACCGTCGCTGCAGAATAACAGGGTGTGTGGGTGAGTGGAGTGGAGGGATGGCCTGGCCAGCGGTGGGAGTAGTATGGGGGCGGTGAGGTCTCTGCGGCAGCACACCGGCCACGGGAGGCAGGAGCAGGCAGTACGACCGGCGCTGCTTTGGGCGGCTGGAGCAAGAAGACCAGAGGTTGAAGAAGCACTACGGCCATTGGATGGACATCGTATGGTCAGTCGAGCTAGAATCATGCATATTGAGTAAGTTGACAAAGCCCTTCGTCCCCGTCAACTTAGTAGGCCCACTATACTGGGTCCCAGCTAGCAGGGGGAGTATTCATTTTTTGTGCGTAATAAGGAGGCACTTCCTTGCGTGTGAAGATATAGTTGGTGGGTCCGAGCTGTCAGCGGCGATAACATTTTTTTGCGAAATACAGAGGCCCTCTCGGTGGGTCCCAGATGTCAGGTGGATGAATCATTATTTTGCGCATAATAAGGAGGCATTTCCTTTGCGTGTGGCCATGGACCCAGCTGTCAGCCTCTCCATATACAGTCCACTTCAGATGCATGTCGGTCGTTGACCACGCTGACCACGCCACGCCGAGAGCACTAGGGCGGTGGACGACGGCGAGGCCTAGGAATGGAACGACACGAAGGCAGGGAAGACTCCACAGTTGTTTTTGTTTCCCACGCGGAGGGGAGTACGACTGTACGAGGGTTTACTGGCTCGTCTGCCATCGCCGGAGAATAATAGGAGGTGTGGGTGACTAGAGGGATGGCTATGCCATCGATGGGAGTACGGTGGGGCGGTGAGGCCTGCGCGGCAGCAGAGCCGGCCACGGGGAGGAGGGAGCAGGCAGCCCCGCCGGGGCTTGTTTGAGCGGCTGGAGCAGGAAGAGCAGAGATTGAAGAAGCACGGCGGCCGTTGGATGGACATCCAACAGTATACATGCCATATGTGGAAAGCATCAAATCTGTGGAAAACAGCAGACAACCCATCTGCCATTATTTCAAATAATTTACAACCCATTTGCTAATTCTTACGGGTTCTTTTGGAGCCCATATTCTTTTTATTAGCATTACAACCCATATTGTGGCCATGGTTAAAAAATTATACGAAATTTTGCAAATGTCGGTGCGGTCTGAACTGTTTTTAATCCTGAAATTTCGAGTCACATTCAGACCGATATTAAAAATAAATGTATATCAATATAAAATCCAATAAATTGTCCACGCATAAAATGAATGCAATTTAAAATCTTGAAATGAAAAAAAGATATTTCAAACTAATTGCCAGCTTGATGTGTTTTAAAAATGTACAGCCCATTTCTCATTACTGATAGGCCATTTTCTCGGCCAGCCGAATGAAGCTCTCCTCGTCTTGAAAGATTTGCAGCCCAACAGGCCTGATAAAGCCACTTACTTGAAAAATCACAAAAAACTGGGCTAGCCATTTTCAGAAAGAAAAAAAACTACCGGGCTGGTCTGTGGTAAACATAAAAGAAAAGGTTGTCTAGACAGGCTAGAGTGTCCCGCACAGCCCAGTTGACACCCTGCTTCCGTGTCAAAAACAAATTAGATAAATGCCACTCCAATTATGGAGATTCATAAAAATGCCAATGCAATATCCAAACTTTGAAAAATGCCACTGCAATTTTTGCAAACTTTGAAAAACGCCACTGCAGTTTGCAAACTTTGAAAAATGTCACTCCAGACTTCGAAAAATGCCACTAGAAATGGCATGAAATGGCATTTTTCAAAGTTTGGAAATTGTAGTGGCATTTCTCGGATACACCAGATTTGGAGTGGCATTTATCAAATTAACCCAAAACAAAAATAATTGGGCAAGATGCTGGGTCCCTAGTGTCAGCCGCTCGTTGTGCAATTCTCTCGTTTATTGACTAAGTTGACAATGGCATGGGACCCAGATGTCAGAAATCCACTAGGAGGAGCCATTTTTTTAATTGTCTTGAAATAAGGAGGCACTTGCTTGCGTACTGCCATGACCTTGGCGGGTCCCTGCTGTCATCCTGTCCAGGTACAATCATCTCCTGATTGTGTACGCGTCAACTTGCTAGGCCCACAAGTCAGCCTCTAACCCGTGGAGGACAAATACAACCCATTAAAAAAATAACAGCCCATTCCATACGTTCAAATGAAAAGTTCAACATTCAGAGCAAAGTAACAGGTACGATCCACCTATAGAGTACCAAACTTCCACGTTGACAACCATCATAGCCAAGTTAACTATCTACTCCCACTAATACTCTAATAGCGTACAAGTACTAACTTACTCTTAGCTAACTAGACGATGTCGACCGCCATCTGTGGTACATGCTAAACGCCAGCACCGGCGTCGTGCGCCCCGCCTCGGACTTGCAAGAGGTGCGATAGGGCGCATTGCTCGCGCGCGTTGGCCCTTTCCATGCTGGTGTGGTCCACCGAAGCTTCGGCTTCCAAGCGGGAAACCCACTTGACGAGCTGGTAGTAAAAATTGGCGTCGCGAACGTGTGCGTGCCCGACAGCCTCCAGGGCTATTTGCCGGGCGTTGGCCTCCACGTAGTCGGCCCAGTTGCGGGCGCTCTGCTCGCGACTCAGAGCGTCGATGCGCTGCTGCTCCATGTCCCGCTGGTGGCGCAAATCGGTGATACGCTGCTCCTCTGCCAGGCGGTCGCGCTCTAAAAACTCCAGCCCCTCCGCCATGCGGTCGCGCTCCAACAACTCCTCGATCTCCGCATCGCCATCTAAAGACAGATAGAATGCCTCCTCCCTCCGTCTGCCTTCCGGTGAAAACCTGAACACTAGTTCCGGCGGTGACCGCCTCCGGCGTCGCCTACCGCGGACGGGGGCATGGCGGACGTGGCGAGCGACGTCGGGCCGGTGGGGGCTTATGAGGATATGGCGAGTTGGGTCACAGTGGCACCGGAGAAGGCCGGGAAGCAGTACTTATAGGCGGAAGGTAGCGCGACGGTCATCGGAATTCAGTGCATAATGGCTTAGCGCACCAGCTTGCCATGGAAAACTAGAGAAACTGAAATTATGATTGTGCGGTCCCGTCCCGTCTAGGTCGCACGCCGGCATGGCGGTCAAGCGAGTGCACTCGAATCATCTCCCTCCTTGTCAATAATGATTCCACGGATTTAAAAAGCCCGCAACAATTAAAGCGTATCTTTTTTCACATCAGTTAGCTACCTTAATTACGGCTGGCTGCATGCAGGCACTCAGAATCGCTCGCAGGCAGTACGCGAAGTAGCATGCAACGAGTCGCAGCCGAGGGCACGCATGCAGCAACTTAAATCACTGGAATTAATTAGGCTTAAACTTCTGCATGCCGTTAATTATTGCCATGCCTTAGTCTTGCTGCTTTGGTCACGGAATTAATTAGGCTTAAACTTCTTTAGATGTAGGCATTTTTATCCGTGTAGGATCAATAGTGTAGCTTGTCAGTTTCTTCAGAGGTAGGCATTTTTATTCAAAAAACTGCCACTTCACATCTTGTGTCGCAAATAAAACTGCCAAGAGCGCATTTGTAGGCTAGCTAGTGATCGATCAGTAACTTGTAAACACTGAGCGAACATAAATAAGTAACTGTTAATGCATCTCAATGATTCATAGATCATATACAAATATGTAGCTCCAAAAGCAAAGATCAGCCACTTTGGATCTTGCATCACAACTAAAACTAACTAGTACGATTCCCATACATAAGATCAACATGTTAATGCATCTCAATGATTCACAAATCATATACAAATATGTAGTTCCAAAAGCAAAGATCTAGAAAAAACATCTATTCTTCCTACTAACATGGATGCTTCTCTTGGCCAGCATTCAGTATAGACTGAAAGACAAATTTGTTTGTGAAGTCTACAATTCCTCTTCCAAACGTAAGTAGTTTCTCCAACAGCTGGAACCATGAGAATGAACCACACATGATGGAGGAACATCCACTGCAATATGATTTGGTCTTCTCTCGATCACACCGCGAGACTATTTTCAGAAGACTACAAACTTTAACTTAGGCAAAATGATGCCCATTGTATAATCAGACCAAAGCAATGAAGCACCTAGTGTTGGCAATAAATAGTATAGTACTACTTTTCTGCAGTCCATGAAGTGACTATCCAATCTTTCTGTGTCTATTTTCAAATGGCATTGCATGCAATGACTATACTATTCTCTTGTGCAGTTCAACCAAAATTGCGGACACTTTGTTTGTTTGCCAAATAGCAACGGGCAGACATCTCTGTCTGCACAAATATCAAGCAACTAGTAAACATATACCACACCTTGTATTTTCGGTTTAAACATGTCTCTTCCGCTTAGCATCTGTCATGTTCTGCATTGGACAATCTGATACTGTTATGTTTTGCCCTGGACAATTTCATACTGAAGTAATTTGCTGGTTCAGAGCAGAAATATAGGGCCTATTCTTCATCAGACCAAGGATATCCATGTCCGCAGTGATGGAAGAGGTGAAATCGATACAACCGAAATTGAGCATCCAATCATTGAATCATGTCCTGCACTTCCAATGTAGGTCCACCCTGCCAATAAATTCACATGCAAACCACTAGTATTACTATCTAATGACAGTACAAAAAGAGTAGCAAGATAGTAGCAAACCATGTACCTTCGTAATGAACAGCTCATCGTGCCACCAGTTGGATATAAAGGTTTGGAAAAAAACATGCTCCCAATGTTGAACCAGTTAGACTTTTTGTGCAGTTCCACTAAAATCGAGCATCCCTGTTTGCATAGATATTGAAAGTGTGATTACTCTAAAAGTGGCACTAGTTGAAGCATAGACTCACAAATATAAGCATTCCAATTTATTAATGGGAAAAGGTAGCAAGACTGTTTCTAACCACCTGTTTGAAGGAATAAATAAAGCAACAATGGCTGATGTCAGGAAGGCATACATAGTTTTTTCTGAAAAACTGAGCCATTCCTGACCTTTCCTCTTCTTTTAAGCAAATTTTGGGCAGTTCTACTAAAATAAAATGCCATCACCGCCTTGACAATTCAGTGACACTGTACAAAAGGAAATGACTTAACATTACATCATGATGTCAGGTATGTAGTCGACAGGCATTAGAGACAAACATACAGACCTCCTCCAATAACATAATGAACATTAATTTTAACAAAGGTGTGACTAGCTTTACCGGGATAATTTGAGTGAACTCTACACCCTTTGTTCCTTAATATAAGACATTTTCACGGTTCAATTTAACGTACCCAAATGTCTAGTATTTAGAAAAATAGGTCGTAGTTTTGTTGAGCACATATCTGGGAAAGCTTGCCACACTTTATTTATGTCCATACGCTAATGCAACACCATTTGAATACTACAAATATACACTAATCCAGTGGCTAGTGCAACAGTAGAGTAGTTAGTTTATTATAGGGTACAGTACAATGGTTTTACTGAACAGATTTCAATAAACTCTAGCACTGGAAGGTTTCTATAAGAATTAACAATACAAAATGTAAAGGTAACAAGTTTCAACATTGGTATACTAGCTGTGCATGAGCATTAAACCAAATACAAAAGTCTGAAGGTAACTAGCATTATTAACTAATGACAGTATAAAAAAATTGCAAACCATGTACCACCAAGGTAAATATCATTTCGAACTCGGGGGGACCTTAAAAATTGCTATCCCAATCTTGATAATCGATCAAACATAAAAACTTGATCGAGCAAATCAAGAGAACAGCCGGAGGAGGAGGTGCCCACTCTTGACCTTTCCTCTTGTCTTCATAATTGTCTGTGCAGTTTAACCAAAATAAAATGACATCAGCGCCTTGGCATTTTGGTGACACTGTACAAAAAAAATTAACTTATCTCATTAAAGTGAGGTATGTAATCTATAAGCATTAACAGTGCAAAAATCTAAAGGTAGTAACAAGTTTCATCGTTGGTATACTGGCTGTGTAACAGCATTAGAATGCCTTAGCTGAAAAATCTTTAATGCATCCACAATCAATAGCTAACCCTGAAATAATCTAGTGACATTAAATGGCATTGCTTAAATTTATCGGTGGCATTAGACTGAGAGTGGCATTAGTTAAATGTGGCATCACTTTAGCAGTAGCATTGCTTGACTTGACTGCTGGCATTATACTAACAGCAAAAAAGTGGCAATAAGAGCATGGGAGGCCCATTCGGACAGTGGGTGCACCAGTACGATGTACCTCCACGGACGCAAAGTGGTGAGGGAGGTATGGTTGCCCAGAGCAACAGATATCCAGGCAGCATATGTTGATTATGTCCCATTTTTGTTCTCTTTAGCCACCTTTTTCCTATGCGAGGACAACAAACCGATCGACCTGGTCATTCTCTATTGCGTTGTCATGCCTTTCTACCCTTCTTCAACCAGGAGACATGAGACTTGTTCCTTAACTACTGATTTCCCCTTTTCAACCTAGATGCGGGTTCGATGCCTACTCTCTTGGACAGTACAGTCTCCCTTCCTTTCCTCATTCAACCCAGACATGGATTAGTCTGCATGAAGTAGGGTTTCCTTTAATAGTGCAAATTATGGTTTTCATCTGCGTGGCCAGCAGAGCAGAGGATAGCAAATTGGGAAGATGGTGGAGTGGAAAAAGATCCACATGCAACGACGTAGCAGATGGGGCAATAGAACAAGGTTATGGTTCGAAAAGAGGTAGCATACCTGAGGGTCGGCGGGAAGTGGCTTCGCTCATGGTCGTCGTCCTCCGCACACACTATGGCAGCGAGCTTGGGGATGGAGGCCATCCCACGCGGGCACTAGGTCTGAGAGGACGACCTTGTCGTCAGTGCGTGACCTCGCTCGCCGACGACGAGTGCGTCAACACTGCACGTCATTTTCTTCCCCGACGGATCTGTGACCACCGGTGAGGAGGGAGAGAGGGGCCGTCTTTTTTAGATCTGGAGAGGGGGTGGTAGTGTGAGAAGCAAGTGGGCAGCCCTTAGCAAGAAAGCACTCAAGCTCCAACCTATATATCTTTTTATACTACTAGTACTGGAGGTGGAGTAGTGGTAGAGTAGTTTATATTTTCTCTGCGTACAGTACCAGTTAGTCGTGCTTCAAAACTGATCGGCATGCCATTAAAAAAATAAAGGTCGATAACTAATGCGGCACCTCGGGCCAACGCGGCCAGATCGCATTTTGCACGAGAAATTACACACCATGTTTCGTTGACATGTGGTCCCATCCCAACATATCAGTGAGACGACGACGAGTAGTAGGAGTATTTACGAACGGACGTGTAGGCCGGGGCGCCTCTTCGTGAACCGTGGCAAACTCGCAACCGTCCACCAACTCTTCGCCTTTCCCTCTCGATTTGGAACTGCCGTCGCATGCTCTTCCTCTCCCTCGTCCATTTTCCTTCAGCCCTTCACCCTTTCTTCTGCCATTGTTCGATTGTCTTCTCCATCGAGGGAACAGGCCGGAAACGACCCCGTTATTCTTGCTCCGATCTGAAAGATGACGTGGTGGAGGAACTCATTGATCGGTGCAACGTCATCACCTCAGCTAGCATGGCAGGTTCTTTCAAGCCCATTCTCGACTCAACTAATAACATCATTACAAAGAACCCAAGAGTCAAGGAGCGGTTTGATCTCCCCTATCTTCTTCGCCGTGACCCTGATGACTGGCGCCGGCACGACGGAGGCCTCGCCCTGTGCCAGTTGATGCCGCTTGATAATGATACGTATGATGTTAAGATGCCATCGCTTGAGGGCAAGGCTTGGGCGGGCGCAAATGGAGATTGGGTTGTTTACATTAGGTCCAACTGCGAGTGCGAACTTGTGAATGTGTACACTCGTGACCGGGTTCCACTTCCAAAAATCTCAGCAAACTGCCCAGAGGTTGAGCACACCGATATTGTACGCACGTTCAAATACGATCATGGTGACTGTCTTCTACAGAAGATAGCAATTTGTCGAGTTCCCAACCTCTCTTGGAATTACAACAACTATCAAGTTGTTGCTATCTTCGAAAAGTTTGTTGCCGTCCTTCATGGTTCGACTCGATGGATATTGCTCAAAAATCAGTTTCTGTACATGGATGAGTACTGTGATGCAATTCAATACGAGGGCCTTGTGTTAGCTGCCACCACTCGTGACACTGTTTTTGCATGGGATCCTCGTAGTTTTAGTACGTTTGTCTTCCACCGTAATTATAATTGTTTCATCCACATGCATGCGGGTTAGCAAGTTTCCCTTTACTAATTAACCTTCTTCTTGTGTTTCCAAGGTCCTGTGAACATCCCACCACCTATACTTGAAAATTTTTATAACCAAGGGGGAGATGACGATGGTGATGATCACGAGCATGAGGACGAGCAGCGCCCATATACTCTGTGGCGCCTGTCAACTTCCGATGGATCATCTCTTCTTGTGTGTATACAGCCCACTAATGATGTTACTGCTAAGGAAGCAGGTGTAGTCTCCCATGGTCGCACTCTCCGGACGTATTCCAACACCCGTTGCATGGTATTCGGGATGGATACTAGTGTGCTAGAACCAACTCCTTCTCCCTGGTACAGAATTGATAGTCTTGGAGAAAACTTGCTCTTCCTTGGACAAAACTATCCGATGATGGTGACAGGCGATCCAACTGCTGTTGACACAATGTTAACAGTACCATTTATGAGAAGCAATTGTGTCTATACCATGGACATTTGGGTGGATCCCTACCCTGGTACTGATATAGTAGGCCGCTTCAACCTGGATTGATCAGTCCTGCGTTGGTTTCCAGATCGACAATCGATGGTCCGTCCCAGAGAATCACTTGTGGTTCAAAGCAAGCATTTCCAACGCCAAGGAATGGTTGAGTTGAAGTTCATTTCATTGCTTGTTATTTGTTGTGTGGTCAAAACTTTAGTAGTATTTATAATGTATCCTCGTTGTCGATGTGGGTTGATGAGCTGTTGTATGTAATAAAATGATATGCCTGTGATAAACTTACTAAATTTATGAATGGCTTTCGAGTCGCTTCTCGGAGTGAGTGGTGCGACGAGGCAAAAATATATTTTCCGAATACATAATTGTATGTGCATTGCAATAGGTTATCGTATGATGCCAATCAACAATAGTAGTACACTATTTGTACTAGCTTCACATGCTTCGCGGGTCGTGAGGGTGTTTTTACTGTAGCCATATGTTAATGTGTTTGCTGTACGCAACCAACACCTTGAACCCTCGATACTCGTACTATATAGTAGGAGTAAGTAGTAGGAGTAGTAGGGTGGCAAGGGCCAGAACAAGCATTCACGTCCAGGAGTACGGCACACGCCACCACCACGACATCCATCTGACACCATATTATTTCTTGGAGTCCGTGCTAGAGCAATCTCTTCAACCTCGTCGTTTCTCTAACTTCAGCCATCGCGCGGCAGGCGAGGTGGGGGTTTGCCAATAGTCGGTTTCCTTAACTGCGGTCCCACTTGTAAGGACAACTCCAATGCACGACCCCAAACGGACCTCCGTTTTGCACGAACTCCAACAATAATTTTGACTAGAAAAGCAAGACCAAAGAAAACAAGAACCACAGTAATACATTTTACTACTCCTGTAAGTTGGATTAGTGCCTTCTCGATGCATTCATTGTTGATCTGCGGAGGCTCGATCTTGCATGCTTCTTTCTTCTTCGAGTGTAAAGAAGTAGACGTTGCTTCCTCGCATCTAGTCTCATGTCTAGCCTCTATTATAGTAGGAGTATCAACAAGTGCACTAATCTCATCTCTAGCCTCTGTGCTAGCTAAAAGTGATAGAACATCTACTAAATTGCGCTCTATCAATATATGGATGTACTCTTCTTCCCAATACAAAAACTTGCATCCATTCTACTCCCTCCATTGCACACTACATGCCTTCTATTTGTCAAAATATATATGTATCTAGACATGTTTTAGTATATAGGTACATCCATTTCTGGACAAATGGAAGTCAAGTATTTTGGAACGGAGGGAGTACACAATAAAAAATTTAAGTTAGCACAACTAGTCTAATCCAAGAGCACAACCGAAGATTTGGTCGGGCTCTTCCTCCTTTTGCCGACACGTGGGACATCCAACATCCAGGTCGTGTCATGAAAGAAAATAGAGTGGTAGTTGAAGCCATGGGATGTGCATATTGGGTTAAACTGTAAATAGAATCTTACCACTCTTGAGTAACTCCGAAAGCGGCCACCGAAGATCTTTATTGGATTTGTTGTTCATCACCAGCATGTCGAGGTGAAAGATGTGCAGGTTCAGTGGGTCCTCTTGCATTTTCACTGACATGTGGGGCCACATGTGAGCAAACAGACGATGGGCTTCGTGCGTCCACTGGCAGGCTGAGAAGAGAGATAGAGGAGGGCTGAGCACGGACTGCAGGAAATTTGTTCTACGTACCTCGATATAGGCTCGACATAGTGGGGTGGCATGGGCAGCATTCACGTCTAGCAGTACGGCACACGCCACCCACACGAGTCCCATCCGACACCAATTTTCTTGGAGTCCATGCTACAACCATCTCTTCTCCCTCCTATTTTCTTAGCCATCACATGGTGGGCGGGGTGGGGGTTTGCCAATAGTCAGTTTGCTCAACTGCGGTCCCACTTGTAAGTGAAAATGCAACACCGCACGCATTCCCGCTTGAGCGGCGTGCCGGACCAACCGTATGGGGGTGCGACGCAAACACGGCAGACTTTTCCTTTTGAACTCGTAACTTGTAAAATTTGGTTCTGCTCCATGGCGCAACCGATAGATAGAAAATAACGATTTTTCCTAGAGTAATGAGAAGTTTGGTTCTGGCACCGTTCATGCATGGAGTACGTATGAAAATTATGAAGTTGATGCGAAAGGTAAGATAATTACTGTAGTATTATATACTACTTCATGGATTTGACGGAAAGATAAAAATACATACGGATCCATCAACGACATCCTCACGCCCTAGTGCGTCGGGTCACCAACCGACATGTGAGGAGCAGCGGCGTTGGCGGCGAGCTCAATGTGCTTCTGAACAGTTTCGTCCAAGGTTGCCCTGCGGTCCAAGAAGGCCAGCGTCCTATCGTCCTCCTCTTGCATGTAGTAGTCCTTGTGGATGATTTGCGCGTAGACGTGGGTGATTATGTCGATGGTGTCTTGCTGCGCCAGGCACTGCGCGTCGAGCGCGACCTTGAGGTGGACATTCTCCAGCGCGACAGCGGGTAGTCGCAGGGCCACCAGTGCGTCGAAGAGGTTGTCACCATAGTGGCCGTTGAGGGTGGCGGGCATCGCAGAGCATGGGCGCGTCGGCTGGAGGCTTACGTCAAATTCATCCGCAAGCTTCTTGACGACGGTGAACTTGTCATTGAAACCAACGAGGACCTCGTCGAACAAGGAGACGAAGTTGTCGTCCAAGCGGCCCCTCGCCCTAGTGGCCTCAAGAAATACTACCTGGAGACGTTCCTCGGTGCCGGGCCGCAGGCCGGCGTCGTGGACCATCTGGCACAGCCGGCTGATGCTCGCGCTCATCGCCTCCATGGGTCTAGCTTAGCTTCTAGTCAACTGATCTTGCGATTCGAGTGATCACTCTTGCCCTTGGTTAGCGTGTGCTACGTCTTGAGCTTGCGTTGGTTTCCCCGAAGAGGAAGGGATGATGCAGCAGAGTAGCGTAAGTATTTCCCTCAGTTTTTGAGAACCAAGGTATCAATCCAGTAGGAGCCCACGCTCAAGTCCCTCGTACCTGCATAAAGCGATAGCTACTCGCAACCAATGCGATTAGGGGTTATCAAGCCCTTCACGGTCACTTACGAGAGTGAGATCTGATAGATAGAATATTTTTGGTATTTTTGATATAAATATGCAAAGTAAAAAAGTAAAGGCAAAGTAAATAGCAAAACAATGTAAAAGTGATGGAGATTGATATGAGGAGAATAGACCCGGGGGCCATAGGTTTCACTAGTGGCTTCTCTCAAGAGCATAAGTATTCTACGGTGGGTGAACAAATTACTGTTGAGCAATTGATAGAATTGTGCATAATTATGAGAATATCTAGGCATGATCATGTATATAGGCATCACGTCTGTGACAAGTAGACCGAAACAATTCTGCATCTACTACTATTACTCCACTCATCGACCACTATCCAGCATGCATCTAGAGTATTAAGTTAAAAACAGAGTAACGCCTTAAGCAAGATGACATGATGTAGAGAGATAAATTCATGCAATATGAAATAAACCCCATCTTGTTATCCTCGATGGCAACAATACAATACGTGCCTTGCTGCCCCTTCTGTCACTGGGTAAGGACACCGCAAGATTGAACCCAAAGCTAAGCACTTCTCCCATGGCAAGAACTACCAATCTAGTTGGCCAAACCAAACGGATAATTCGAAGAGACTTGCAAAGATAACCAATCATGCATAAAAGAATTCTGAGAAGATTCAAATATTATTCATAGATAGACTTGATCATAAACCCACAATTCATCGGTCTCAACAAACACACCGGAACAAGAAGATTACATTGAATAGATCTCCACGAGAGAGCGGGAGAACTTTGTATAGAGATTCAAAGAGAGAGAGAAGAAGCAATCTAGCTACTAACTATGGACCCGAAGGTCTGAGGTAAACTACTCACACTTCATCGGAGAGGCTATGATGATGTAGAAGCCCTCCGTGATGACGGCCCTCTTCCGGCGGAGCTCCGGAACAGGCCCCAAGATGGGATCTCGTGGATACAGAAAGTTGCGGCGGTGGAATTAGGTTTTTGGCTCCTGTTCTGATCGTTTGGGGGTACGTGTGTATATATAGGAGGAAGGAGTACGTCGGTGGAGCACCGAGGGGCCCACGAGGCATGGGGGCGCGCCCTAGGGGGGATGGGGGCGCCCCCCACCCTCGTGACCGCATCTTTGATCCCTTGCAGTAGGGTCCAAGTCTCATGGATCACGTTTGGTGAGAAAATCACGTTTCCGAAGATTTTATTCCGTTTGGACTCCGTTTGATATTCTATTTATCCGAAACACTGAAATAAGCAAAAAACAACAATTCTGGGCTAGGCCTCCGGTTAATAGGTTAGTCCCAAAAATAATATAAAAGTGGAAAATAAAGCCCAATATAGTCCAAAACAGTAGATAATATAGCATGGAGCAATCAAAAATTATAGATACGTTGGAGACGTATCAGCGTGCGTAGGTGCGTAGGATTTCGTACTACTCCTTGGCCCTCTACTACACCTGCCTTTGGTTGTATGATAGGTGGGCCAGGCACCCCCTGGGCCAGCGTGTCATTCACCCAAAGGCAGTTGCCATAAGTCAATGAAGCTGCGTCCCCCTTCGTGCCGGTGCAGTATAGTCATCTCATCGGACCTCTAGTTGGGGCCAAACGAGAGAAGTTTGATGTTTACTGGTTTATTGGTCCCCTTTGCATTTTGCGCCAATTTTTGACCTTTGATTTGACTAATAAAATGTTAATGCATGTAAACAAAAATGTTGTGTAAGTCACCTTACGAGAACCAAATAATCCCAAAATACTTAGGCACGGTGCATTAACTCCCTCCTTGTTTCTTATTTCGTGACATATCAACCAATGAGAGATGTGGGCCGTGCATGCTTTCAATGACTTGAGACTACCAAACATGACATGCAGTGTTTAGTTCATTGCATGTAATCCTATTAGTACTCTAGTCAGCAAAAAAACATTAAGTTCTCTCGCCGATAGGAATAAAACACCATGTATTAATTTACAGAGGGAGTAGTACATTTTTTGTGACATGCATTACTAGATATTGCTAGTCAAATACTAAAATCTAGATGGACGTGGTAGTACTCCTAAATCCAAATGGTGGTGCTACTAGTACTAGTAGTAGTACTACCAATGTAGTAGTAGGAGTACTAGCACTTTACTACCCGTTGGTCAAATTATTATGTGCTGCTCCTCACAGTGAAGTGACAAGACCCTGCGCCGGAGATGACACCTGAGTATAGGCGCCGTGTTCGGCATACCATAGTCAGCCTCACCGTCTACAGTCACTATCATCATGGCTGCAGAGCTAGCCTGCTTACAACTAGCCCTGTCCGACATAATTTCCCGTGCGTAGATGCCCGTGCATTGCACAGAACACCAAGATTGGGGGTAGACGGCTTCGGCAGCGGCCATCGCGCCAGATTTTTCCACGGCCTTCTAGATGTGGTGGGGAGGAGAGAAGGCTGATTGTGAGAGACAAGGAGTCATTTGTAAATAGGGAACAAGTGTGGGCATCTTTTTGCAAAAATGGAGAAGCTTGGTTTGTATGCGTCAGATCTAGATCCGACGGCTATTGGTGAAAGATGGGAGGCACAACATTATCACAAACTCAGGACCTGTTTGATTCGCAGGATTTTGAAAACGCAGGAATAGGACACGGCAATATTACAAGTTTCAAGCTGATATTACAAATGTTAGGAGTAATGCTGCACCTACGAAGAGGGAATTACTAGGAAGTTTACGTAAGAACTTTCGTTACTTTAGGTGGATGCAACATTATCGTACAAACTAAAATCCACCGCCCTGACAAGTCACTAATGGGCAAATAAGTTTTCGAGTCTCTGGCCACTTGATGTTTCAAAAACAAATTCAGCTTCTGTGGAGACTTTGTCATTTAGGCTTAGACGCTTGCGGTCATCAGCACACCATTCATTGTTGCGCCAGAGAACGCCAAACCTCGTTACCATGAGCACACTTGCCTCCAGAACAAAGAACCTGGCCAATTTAATCTCAGATGTGCTGCCTCAGTAGTCGATCAAATCAATTTCTGTAAGATGGAGATCAAGGCATTCGATGAGATTGTTATAGTGCAGCACATTTTTCACTTTTGGGTCTTTTTTTATCTGCAAAAGAAGAGAACATATTACAACAGCTGGCTGCATAAGATTGTCGTGTCATCAAGAGGTACCAATATCATTCGCTCATACGATAGGGTCGGCTGGCTAGTGATATTTTTTCACTACAAAATTGGAAGAGTAAACCAGGACGGAGGTAGTACTTGCTCTTAGGGTAACCATAGAGTTACTGGAGTAGTCTAAGTTACTTTCCACTATGACTAGCCTAGGCTACTATAGTAGTACAGCATAAAAACGATGCAGGTGATCACGTGAGAAAAAATACTAAAAACATTTCTTTCGGTGCAGTGCGTAGATGCAGTTTTGAACACTACACTTGTCATTATAATTTGGGAAAATTGCGAAAAAATTGAGCTACGTTGTGATTACCGTTTACTTATAGGAAAGAAGTTTCACCTCGATGAGTAGCTTCTCCGTGCACGGAAAGCATGTAAGGAATCCAACAACTTGATCCAGATTGGGGCCGATAGATTTTCGTGCTAAGATCTTCACTGTGCGCATGGACTGGGTCAAGCTTGTGGGAATCATTTTCTGGAAGACGGTCGTAAATACATCAAGAAGAAAATAAAAAAATGTGAATTTCAAGAAGACGGAGAAGAAGATGAGTGTTGTACCTGAATGATTACGGATCCAATAAAGAGTTCAGAGAATTTGGCAGACGAGTACACCAACGCTGTCAATTTCGGCGCGTCAATGACCCTAATTTTTGTTGGACCTTCTAGATCCGATACAAGCAATTTCTCAAGGAAAGGCGCATTCTCAATGACCATAACGTGGAATAGCTGGAGTGACCTCTTCCCAATTGATGTCTTGTTGCGGGGCCAGCAAGACACATAAATCCATCGGAGATTCGTCGAGGCGATGTGGAGGCTAATGAACTCGTGGATCTGCTCAAGATGAAGGTACTCGAGCATAGTACAGCTGCGGAGCAGGTGCTCCATAGCCTTCTTCGAGATGACAACGTCGAAGAGGTCAAGCTGCTTGAGTTGAGGGAGAAGAAGGGCAGGCGCAACATTAATCTGGGGAAGATAGCAGGAGCTGAAGCTGGCGTGGCGCAGCGTTCGCGTGAGGCGGAGCGCGGACGGCACCAGAGAGCGACATCGTCCAGCTAAAAAGCTGAGCTCCTCAAGCTGATCTAGGGCAGGGGATAAGAACCACTTGTCGAACTTGGGTCGGACCTTGCAGTTGGTACTGAACATGTAGATGTCAAGGTGTCTGGCTGGCCCAAGGTGCGATGAAAGGATCTTGGAGACTGCGGCCATGCGTTTGCAATCCCCGTCGCAGAGGCAACTGTCGACTGTGAGGTTGAGGGGGACGCAACGCTAGAGGGGGCGCCACCGCCGGGAGAGAAGGGCGGTCCGCACGGCAGATTTTATGGGGAGGAGGCCGATGATGATGAGCAGCATGTCGTCGGGGAGGCTGCTGATGAAGTCCAGGCTCGCCAGATGCGGTTTTGGCTCGAGCCGCCTCCGCTTGTTGGCTGCCTCGCCGTCCATCTCAACCGGCGGCGATGCTGGTGTACACGTGTGCTGGTGTGTGTTGTGTGCTGGGTGTGCGTGAGTGCGTCCTTCTGTGCATGCCACCGCACAGTGGTGAATTGTGCGCGAGTGCGTCCTTCGCGCGCAAGAATTTTGTCCTCAATGTGCCCTCAATTTACTAGCGTGCGGGGTGCTACCCCGAGTGGTTTCAACTTTTTTTACTTCACTGCGTGTCAGATGGGCCTCTAGTTTACTTATTTTCACCCACTTCCACATGGGCCAGCACACGAAGATACAGAACACGAGCTGACAAGGCAGCATGTGGATTGGTTGACCGGTCAACTAAACAATATACGGAGCTATACGCTGACACAGTGAGCGTATAATCCGTCGGTATAGAGAGTTCGAGTGAGAGGGGAGGCCCGTGAGAGATAGGAGAGAGAGAGAGAGCTACTCCCTCCGTTCAATAATGTAGTTCCAACATTTTTTTGAGTCAAACTTTTGAAACTTTAACCAAGTTTATAAAGAAATTACTTATACCTATAATACCAAAGATAAATGATAGTATGAAGTAAGTACATGTTGTGATGAATCTAATGATCGTTCCAGATGTAAATGTTTTTCTCCACATATACCTGGTCAAACTTTTCTTAGGTTTGACTTTTCAAAACATCCATATGCTTATGGACGTGACAGAGTCCCTAACTAGAGAGAGAGAGAGATAGAGAGGGTGAAAAAAGTGTGCGTGCGTGTGTGAAAGAGACATGGACAACACATGATAAAAGTAGAGAAAAAGCGTGCGTGTCTTATGCAAACATATCACACATGCATCTTCGACAACGGAGGCAAGGTGAGGAGATAGTGTGTGGTTGTTTGGAACCGAGAGAGCAAGACCCCTAGCACGTGGCCAAGAGGGGTCTGACAAACAAGGGAGAGAGGTCGAGAGAGACGTACGGATAAAATGGAAACATGGGGAGGAGAGAGTGTATGTTTGTCATAGAGAGATCCCATGGAGATCGTGATGGGACTACATGGGTGGGAGATCGAGTGACAAGGTGTGTGCGCGATAGAAGATGGCCCGAGAGATATCGAGATCGACGTATGGATGGAAGGAGACAATACGTGTGTTCCTGATGGCTAGTAAGAGATAATCATACTTAGGAGGGGGGGAGTGCTTGCGCCTATGATGGAGTGAGGGATTATGGTACTTAGGGGGGTGCGTGTCACATGGAGAGAGAACAAGGGCGGAGAGTGTTGGATGGGTCTATATGTATAGCGCGAGCGAGACATGTGTATGTGTGAACCAGGGAGATATAAGGCCAGTTTGGCTTGCGTCCTGAGCATTTTTTGCCTAGCCTGGGGTTGTGGCTGGATTTCATGCATGCTTGTTTGGTTGCTACCCTGTGAAAAAGAAAGCCCGCCTGGCCTAGGTTCCCTTGCACTTTAATTAGCATGGCTGAACTCCAGACACTGCAAGTAGCCTGGCCCAGGCGACCGATTTTGAACGCCTGGCCATGCCTGGTCGTGTGGCCACGTGGCTAACAACAACGTGGATGGATATTAGCATTAAATAATTGATGGGACGTTGATGCTTTGCCTGGCCCAGGCATGAACCAAACGCTTCAGCACCACACAAGCCTGGCCAGGCAGAAATATTTTACATCTCATGTCCACACCAGTCACTACCGGCCATCAAGGCATGAGGGTCAGGTCACGAACCAAACTGACCAATAAAGTTTGAGAGAGATTGAGGAGCCCCAATAAGGTTGAGTGGTGTGTCAGATAGCTGAGAGGGGGAAAGAGATATTCCATCCGCTCGATAATACAATACATGTAAATTTTTTAGAAGTCAAACTTTGGAAACTTCGATCAGGTTTACGCAAATGTTATTTATATCGACAATACCAAAGATACATCATACAAAACTACATCTCATGGTGAATCTAATGGTATATGTTTGCCGTACTAGATGTAATTCTTTTTCTCCACATACATGGTCAAACTTTGTGATGTTTGACTTTTCAATAAATCTATATGCTATGGACCGAGGAGAGTGCCTCACTCGAGACAGATCAAGTGCGTGTGAAGGAGAATGAGTAAGTGTGCAAAAAGAGTATGTGTGTGAAAGAGAAAGTGACAACAAACAATAAATTAGAGAGAGAGTGTTTTTTCATTTCTTATGTGAACATATCACGCATGCATCTCCAAGATGGAAAAGCGAGGCGAGGAGATACACGAAGATAGCTAGTGTGTGATTGTTTGCAACGGAGAGAGACACCCCTGTAGCACATGTCGAATAGAGGTCTGGCCAACATGGAACAAAGGTCGAGAGGGACACATGGATGGCATGGACGCATGGGGAGGGAGAGAGGGTGTGTTTGTGATAGAGAGATCCTGTCAAGATCGTGAGGGGACTATATGGGTGGAAGATCGAGGGAGTGCGTGCGCGATAGAAAGATGCCCTGAGAGAAATCGAGATAGACCATGCACATGTTTGTGATGGAGACTAAGATTAGCTAGTCATATACATATAGGGGGAATGCGTGTGCCTACAATTGAGTGAGAGACCATCATACTTGGCTAGCTGGGCATGAGATTGTGTGTGTGCACGTGTGAGATGGAGAGAGAACGAGGGGGAGAGATAGAGTTTTAGATGGGCCTATCGAGTGCGAGTGAGATATGCATGTGTATGTGTGACCCAGGTGGATGGAGAGTTTGAGAGAGGGGGAGGAAGAGCTCCGAGACGACATAGTGGTGCGTGAGAGAGTTACGGACAAAGAGCCAAAGAATTTGTGTGCATACAATGAGTGCACCCAAGATATCTAGCTTGGACTAGCTAGAGTATCATACATAGGGTGCGAGAGAGACCTATAAATGGTGTATATATGCATGCGAACTAGAAAGACCCCCCCCACACACAAAGAGAGAGAGGGATGGAGAGAAAGGGTGAGGGACCAACAAGGTTTTTGTGTCGGATGCGTTCGACAGAATCGAAGACTGTTGGCGAGAGAGAGAGAGAGACAGAGAACAGGAGTCCGGGAGAGGGGGAGGTCGCGTTTTAGGCATCAAAGACTGATATAAACCATGTTTCGATATAAACTTGCATTCAAATATTTAAATTGGAGAACATGTTGTCTGCAATCCACACATGAACGGATATATGTGTATATCAAACAAGTTCATTAATTTGACTTTCAACATGATCATGGAGTACTATAATACTTTACAACATGCTACTCGATTGAGGTGTTCAATTTTGGATTTAGTTTAGTATTTTGACCTACTAAACGAGCTATTTCATTGAATCGAGATATTTCATTTTGGGTTTGATTCGCGTTTTTTAGTGGGTCAACTATTTGTCATATAGTAAATCGCTAGCAACGAGCATGTAAAAACACATTACTCCCGAGCATCATCTCTCCATCTAAAAAGAAGTGGCAAGCTAATATTTCAAAATTTGATCCGAATCGACTTGGTAAGGTAGACGTGGATGCTCGTTCTCCCAAAATTTGAACGAACCGTTAAACATCCTCTCTGCTCGGTGGAATTCGCCCGAGCAAATAAATGGGAGACGCAAAATTATCGTCCTATGTGGGACACGTATCAATTGGCCCGTTGTACATCGAGGGTAGGTTCGTAACTTCATCCAAGCGCGCCTTCTCCTTGGCCGAAATGACATGTGCCGAATAATTCATTAACCATGGTCGGCAAAACACGCTCTCCTCGCCCGAAATAGCTCGCGCCCTCTATTTCAAAACACGCTCTCCTCGCCCGAAATCGCTCGCGCCCACTATAGTTCAAAACACGCCCTCCTCGTCCAAAATTGCTCCCGCCCACTACTTGTGGAGAAGCAAAGTTACTCTACTATCCCCGGCCCTCAGTACACAGACCCAAGCCGAGAAGCCTATAGGCAGGGGTAGAACTATAACTCCCCCTCACATTTCAGACAAATGCGTCCCCAGGACATGGTTCCACTCCCCTCCCAATTCCCGCCCGCCCGCCCCCATTCATACCTCGTGGGCACCAAATCACCTTCTCCTCGGGAAGCTCCCTTCTCCCGAGCCGTGAAACCTCAGCCCCACCTCCATGGCGCACCCACTGCACCAATTTCACAACCGCCCTCCTCCCTAATGCCGAAGACGCTGCCCATTTGCCGTCGTGCACTAGGCCGTGTGCCTCTTACTCCGTGCTGCTGGTGTTGCCTCGACGATGACCGCGTGAACCGTACCGGAGCCGATTCACCCCCGCTGTTGTTCACGGCGCCAGAGCGGCTCCAACTTCGGATCCGTCTAGAGTCCTGGTGCTGCTTCCGCGTAGCCGTCGACCGTCGCAACATCGCTCTTTCCCTGCCGCCGGTCGCCACCGCAACCGCGTAGGCCTCACCGACTCGGCAGCTGGACCTGCCTACTTCACCATGCCGCCAGATAGGTCACACCCTCATCTCAAATCACTTTATTCAGGCGTCAGTTGTCTGAATTTTTATTCTAGGCCAATCGATTCCTAATGGAAAGCAGCACCCCTTGAGGCGGCGAAGCTCCTAGGCTGTCGGTTGGCTGGTGTCTAACGTAAGGGTGCGGGGCCGCAAGTTCGCCGTGGAAGCAGCGCTTAGATGGCTATCTTTTAGAGTTGCGTGGGTTGAAGGTACTACCGCCGCCGGATCTGGATGACGGGGAGTCTTTGTGGATTGGCCCGGGGGCGGCGCAACCACGGCAGTGCGGTGGGGTGGGGAGCGGGGTTTTGGCCGGGGCCTCGGACGGCGGAGGCAGGCTGCTCTGTCGTTGGTCGCTGGCTCTTCGGGGAAGATTCCGAACAATGTCAGCCGGGAGGCACAAGACAGCCAGCCATCCGGCGTAGATCGGACAATACCAAAATAAAATAAAATCGTGTGACCCCAATTCAGTCTTCAGTCAACAGACGTGTGACCACTCTCGTACCTTGCTGTTGATCTCTTAGTGTATTTCTTCAGATCAAAGAGATATGTCGTTCTTAATATTATGTGTTATCTGCATCTTCAGACACATCATCTTCTGACTCACCGCAGCTGCTCCAACAAGGGAAGCATACACCAGAAGGGAGCTATAGTCCCCACTCAACAGTTACCTGCATCGAATGCGCGTGCCCGACATGGACATCCACAACAACTGCAGGGCCATCGACAAGTCAGCACATGATGCTCACTCCTATGGATGGCAGCCAGATAGGTTGTACCCTCATCTTACTTGTGTGCAACATTTATGGCTTTCTTATTCATCTAAGCATGGAAAATAGATCATCACATTTCATTGTATATTCATGTTGATCTCTTACGGGTCTTGTTCAGGAGTTAAGGTTGTTCCATAGTTCAGCTAAGATACTTGTTATTTAGGTAACGTTGTTCCATAGTTATCATCCATCAGCCAATGCTATCCCACATGCTGGTGATTATAGTATTATACCACTTCTAGTATTACCTATGTTGTTCTTTAATACTTTTGTGTGCCATCTAGTTAATCTTGAGTACAAATGATACATATTCTATAGCTTTCATTTGTGTTCTCCCTTTAGTTTATGAGACCTGTTGCTGCTAGTTAACCCCAGTCCTACTATTTATGTCGTCTCCTATAGGCACTCATTACATAAATCTTACTACTAGTTGTCTTCCATGCATGTCAGATATAATTGCACACACTGATATATCCACAAGAACCTCACGGGGCAATATAAAGGCCAATAAACTTGATGTAAATGATACCCAATATGATGGAACATGTAAAGGCAGTTCTTCAGAAGACTTGCAGAAAGATGATGAATCCTCTTCACCCCACAAGGTTCTTGCTCTAACTTGGCCTGTGATATGGGTACAACATGCATATAATGTCCTCTAGTGTATCTACTCTGTTGCAATGCCATGTGCTTAGCATGCTGATCATGCATGTAAATATGTCATGCTTTCCTGTTTTTCAGTACCTATTCCATTCATGATAACATGTTTTCAAATTCAAGTACTGTCATTCTACTCTATCTCAATGCCATCTTCTTAATTTGGACATCATGCTTCTGAATATCTTATGCATTGTTATTCATCAGTATGTACTTCATCTGTCTACCATACCATGTTTTTTTACATTGAAGTGTTGTTCTAGTGCTCTGTTGCAATGCCATCTTATTTTCCCAATCATACACGTGTATGTTGCCTTAGTTATTTCTGTACGTATTCCGCTAGCATACAGTTTTACATTCAACTAGTGTTTTTTTTGCTGTGTTGTCCTGTCGTATCCCTAGCTCTGACACCATACTCCCGCCATCGAGATTACATGTTGCCGAAATGGATAAAAAAGGATGTATCTAGAACTGAAATACGCCCAGACCCGTCCATTTTTTCGGATGGAGGGAATACATGTCAATATGTCATGCCTTTCTATTCTTCAGTACCTATTCCATCTCTCTGTTGTCGCTTGTTTTATAATTAAAGCACCATTCTTCTATACAAGGCATGCAAGGGTAAGACGACTATGTTAGAATCTGAAGGGTTACAAACAAGGCCTTTGCAAAAGATCCAAACGCCAGGAGATAATAAACCAACTCCAATTTTTATAGATACTGCTCCAACACAGAGAAACCCAACTCCTACTAATAATAAGCAGATTCCAGTGGCCAAAGAACTAGTCCGCTCCAATCCAGCAAAAATATGTCAACTCAATTCTAAGAAGCGTGTGCGTATCCTTGCATCATGAAATTTTATAGCATGCTGATCATATTTTCTACATGTTTCTTACCCATCTCTCTTTTAGAAAATAAGCTTAACAGATAGAAGAATTTCTGCAATGGTATCGTTTATGAGGAACGATTCTTGCAGCAATTCTCTGTGCTCCAATGTAGATGTAAGTACCTGTTGTATATCACTATATTTTTACATCAGCATGTATTTTGTTAATCGGTGTGAATCCAACCTTTATCCGATCTAAATTTAGTTGTAGCAAAATGTATGATTAGAGGCCACAATGTTGATTTTTGCAAGGAAAACTGCCTGGTAGTTTTGCATCCTGAGCTGCATGAGTGTACTATCTCATATCAGTGGGTTTGAATACTTTGGTTCTGCTGTGGGGTTTTCGGTGTTTTTTTACTGTGTTGTCATGTCATATCCCTATCTCTTACATCATACTCCCTCCGTCCGGATTAAATGTCGCAGAAATGGATAAAACTGGATGTATCTAGAACTGAAATACGCCTAGACCCATACATTTATTTCCGGATGGAGGGAATACTTGTCAATATGTCATGCCTTTCTATTCTTGAGTACCTCTTCCATCTCTGTTGTAGCATGTTTTATAACTGAATCACCATTCTTCTATATAAGGCATGCAAGGGGAAGACAACTATGTTAGAATCTCCAGGGTTACAAACCAGGTCTTTGCAAAATATCCAAACGCCAGGAGATAATAAACGAACTCCATTTTTCATAGATACTGCTCCAGCACAGAGAAACCCAACTCCCACTGATAATAAGCAGATTCCAGTGGCCAAAGAACTAGTCCGCTCCAGTCCAGCAAAAGAATGTCAACGCCATTCTAAGAAGCGTGTGCGTATCCTTGCATCATGAAATTTTATAGCATTATGATCATATTTTCTACATGTTTCTTACCCATCTCTGTTTTTAGAAAATAAGGTTAAACGATACAAGACTTCCTCCATTGGGATCGTATTCGCGGAAAATATCTTGCGGGAATTCTCTATGCTCCAATGCTGATGTAAGTACCTGTTGTATATCACTATATTTTTACATCAACATGTATTTTGTTAATCGGCGCGAATCTAACCTTCATCTGATCTAAAATTAGTTGTAGCAAAATGTTAAAGGCGCCAATGTTGATTTTTGTAAGGAAAACTGCCTGGTAGTTTTGCATACTGAGCTACATGAATGTACTATCTCATATCACACAGATTACTGAATTGTAGTGCTTCTCTGGTTGCCCATTCATTCATTGTGTCAATGTTGCTTTCGTATTACCTTACCTGGCTGATGATAGCTGTGCCATATTGTGTTAATTTGGTGTAGGCTAGTTGCCCAAACATTCGTTGTGTCAATGTTGATTTCCTATTATCTGACTTGGCCAATGATAGCAATGCTAGTGTGTTAATTTTGTGCAGGCTGCTGAAGATAAGAAGACAAACTCTAAAAATAGCAAGGCAACCCCATTGTTTCTTTCCAATAAATCTAGGCTAGGTAATATGGCAATAACTCATGATTAATCTGTTTGGTTCCCGTCCTAATTTATGTTATGATGCAGTGGTCGAGACACTCTCCACTCTCAATAATACAAGCCTGCCAAAATCGCCATCTGAATCTGTTCAGTATCCTCTGTCTCGAATGCAATGAAATAAATGTATGTTTGTGAACCAATTAATGGCTGAAGAAATGATGGAAATGGTAGATGAATCAGAGGTGCAGAGTCATGCGACACAACAAATGATCAATGTTTTCAGAGACAGTGTAGCAAAGCAGCAAGAACTTGCCCACATGCTTATGGGCGTCATATGTGCTGAGGTTGCAGATTGTGACGTTGTAGATGGTTAGGTTCTGCCCATTTATTTGCACTGGCATCAATCTTTGATTGCCCAATGGATGTAATTTCCTGTAATATATGTTGGATGTGCAACGTTATTCCCTGTATGCCGTACCTTTGCTTGATCGGTTTTGGTCCTGTGCATAATTGCTCGTCGCAATGGGCTCAAATTATCTAATTTGGCCTAAAGACATGAACGAACTTTAGTGGGCCCATTAAGTTAATGGGCCGTTACTAGGCCGAAAGTTAATGGTCGGCCCTCGTACCTCCCGGGTCGTTAATAGGCCGTTACTAAGTTTGGGCTACATATGGCCCAACTATACTGTAGGCCTTTAGCAGGCCGAAAGAGACAATGGGCTTGTAATGGACCATGAAGAGCATGGGCCGCTAAGAGGCCGAAAGTCAGGTCGGATTGTAAACGGCCCAACTGTGTTGTGGGCCTTTAGCAGGCCGAAAGAGAAACCGGGCTGGTATTGGACCATGAAGGGCATGGGCCGTTAAAAGGCCAAAACTAAGGTCCGACTACAAATGGCCCAACTCATTTATGGCTAGTTAACAGGCCGAAAGGCACACAGGGCCGGGAATTGGCCCAACACTTCAATGGGTCGCTAAAAGGCCAAAACTCAGGCCCGACTACAAATGGCCCAACTGATTTATGGGCCGTCAACAGGCTGAAAGTGACACCGGGCCAGAAATTGGCCCAACACTTAAATGGGCCGCTAAAAGGCCGAAACTCAGGTCCGACTACAAATGGCCCATCAAATTTATGGGACGTCAACAGGCTGAAAGACACACCGGGCCGGAAATTAGCCCAACATTTAAATGGGTCGCTAAAAGGCCGAAAGATGTACATCCTGAAAATTGGCCCATCCATTAAATGGGTCGTTAACAGGCCGAAATCTCATCGGGCAGATATTGAGCCCAAATATATAGCGGGCTGTTAACGGGCTCGAACTGACGATGGGCTGCAATGGTGTCAAATCTTTAACGGGCCGTTGACGAGCCGAATTGGCACATCTCGTATGGGCCATGGGCTTAAATGGACCTAACACAAGTAGGCCTTATATGGGCCAGCCTGCTAATTTTTACTGGGTCGGCCTTTTTCACGGGAATGGGCCACTATTGGGCCGTGCCACGTGTCGACCTATCATAGGCGCCTCCTGTCCAATGAGTGGATGACATCTGTCCCAACGTGTTCCCTTCGGCTAATCAGAATTTTACACGTGGAAATTACCCATTGGTCAGGGCTGTTAACGGGTTATCGGATCCAAAATCCGACCCGATAGCTTAATGGCTTTCCGTTATGGTGGATTCCACGTGTCGGTCACCCTTCACGAAAGCACTTCCGTGATGCGCGATTGATCGTCATGGAAGTGGACACTTCCGTGATGATAATTTTGGTAATGTCATGGAACACTTCTACGACATCACATGTATGACTATCTTGATTCTGTCATAAAATCGTCATGGATGTACATGCATGACAAAAAACGCGACCTACTGTGACAAACACTTATCATCACGGAAGTGTATTTTTTTTGTAGTGTAATCAGTGTGAAAAGACTAATTTGCCACTGTTGTGACCCCTTTATCTATAAAAGGAGGTCCATGACAACCGTAGAGAGGATTCGGACCCTCGCATATTTATACACGCGTAGCCATTCTCGCCCCGAGGCAAACCTTGTCGGGCAAGAGCGCCGCTTTCCCCGCTATTATCCACCATCAATCCACCAAAGTAGGAGTAGAGTTTTACACCTCACGGCGGCCTGGACCTTGGTTAAACTACCCATGTGATTTTTGTCGCGCTGTGCTATGCTTCTCCGCTCTTTGTGCAACGTGACCATCGCCCCGCCGAACCAAAAGGGGCTCATGGTCCCATAGGCGGCCATGGTTTCCCACGACATATGGCCGAAACACAACCCTCCCTTATTTGTTTTTTTGACTTGGATGTAGCCACCCTGCATGTTGAAGCCCAAGAGAGCTCTGTCAAGAACATACTTTATGTGTGTGTAATCTTTCTTCTCTATGTTCTTCGACGGGTCCAAATATAGAGCTCGGGAGAAATGCGGGTAAAGAATGATGAAAACGCCCCCCCCCCACTGTGCAAAATACACGATCAAGTTAGCCTCTAGGTGTGAAATGTAATTATTGAAATGCACAAAAGGATGTATGTGTTATAGTAGCTATCCGTGGATGACTTACTCGAGATGGTAAGGTAGTAGAATCATTTCCTTGTACTTATCGATGACCAAGAATTCTTCGATGTACTCCCTCGCATATTGGTGGTTGGCTTCGTTGATTGACAAGAAGCCCTCATGCATATAGTACGGGTCCGCAACTGCAAGACTAACGACTTTCTCTCTTTTGATGATGTAGTTCATAAGCATCGCATATAGGCAGACGAACATAAAATCTAGTGTCCTCATTCGAAACATGTCGAAGTAATCAAATCACACGAAGAACAGGTGTGCGGGTAATGTGTCTACATACATCTTGCCACTGCATGACACATGAACCATATGAAGCGGGTATCCTGGATCATTCGAGATGACAAGGCTTCTCTCTGTCAATAGCACACGGTCATGGAGTCTCCTGAGATCCCCTATTATGGCAGCTAGCGCATCCGCTGATACCATTGGCTTTCCCACGACATGGTGTAAAGACGCATGTTTGATCGGTACGCTGTCCGTAACTCTGGTCTGCGGAGGTGGCTGGCTGCTAGAAGAAACTTTGGTACCTTTAGAGCCTTTTTTCGCCGGTCTCTTCCTCTGCTTCTTCTTGGTGGGCTCAGGTGCTGGTCGGTCTGTCAGACCCTCCCTAAGCACCGCCCCTAGTTTTGTCGGGCTCAGCATTGCACACCTCTAGCTTAGTTGAGCTTGGGTTGAGGCAGCATCTAGAGGCGTGTCCTGCGAGGATTGCATGAACAAAGACTTCTTGCACTCCCGAGGACATTCCGGCTCTGGTACAACATGCATCTCATATTCATATGGTTAACTCATCGTTACTTTGTTGTCTAAGCCGGTATTGACATACTAGAGAGGGTCATCCACTCTCCATGTCATGATCCATATCCTCTTCTGTGGAGTCGACATCATCATCCACTGGAATGGTTGTCCCCTCTTCCTCGTGTCTCTCGATCTCACCCAGCAGCACAAATGATGGTTGTAGTTGTGTAGGTGGGGTTGTGGTCATACCTTCCCGAGGTCCCGTTGGTGTGCTCCCAGCAACCTCCACACGAAGAAGATTCTTTGGCCATAGGATTACCCAATTTTTGCATTGTCCAAGCTGTGTTGAGGTCTCATCATCCTCTCCACCGGTTTGTATGGGATGAGGAAAACCCTCGTAGCCTGCTTTAACACTCACCATGGAGACCCTTAAGGTGTTATTAGGCATCTACCAACGGTGGAACAAACTATCCTTGGGCTTCAGTATAGTACCCTTCCCCACATCCACCAACCCGCCCTTCATGTGGTAGAGGGTGCACGGAGTGGAGTCGGCCTGCGGAAACATGTACGTGTGCGGCGTCAGAGATACAAAAGGAACGAGAACTGAAGATTAATTAGTTATGTTGATGAGGGTGCGGCGCATATTTACCAGGAGGGCGTCGAGCTCAGCTAATGTCGATGGCCCGACATTCAAGCCAGAGACGGAGCACGGGCTATTGTGAGAGGGTGCGGGAGTAGGTGCTGGAGTAGGTGCGGCTACGGTTTCCATAGCAGGTACGTGTGCGGGTGCGGGTGCGGTGTTCATTGAGTTGCTCCCAGTGAAGCTGGGCACGGGAAAATCAGTTGGGGTTGCATTTGGATTTTGTTGCACCCAGCTGACCACAGTCGGAACCAAGCTTGTAAGTACAACTACCATATCATTTCTGCAAGCACCTACCGCTTCCCGGATTGCCCCATCTTTGGTTTTCTCGACCGCATGTGCCACCTTCTCATTGATAGTCACTTGACTGAACTTCTTTCTCTGCCTTTTGGCCTCGGGGTCCTCGTTGTAATAGTACTTCCACATGGCGCCATCTCTGGCACCGTGCACATGTCCATATTGCGGTCACTGGTCCGGCGGGTGTCCCATCATTATGTTCATGGCCTGGTTGAAAGGGGTGTCCCACTTGTACCTCGCCGATGATTGAGTCGACGGAGTCGACAAGTCGGTTTCGGCTGTAAACTTGTTGTGTTAATCTCTCTATAAAATACAGTGTGAATCTTTTATGAATGTGACTAGAATGTTGTAGACTTGATTGATCAGAAGCTAATATATAAGGTGGTAAAAGGATAATTACTACTATTCTCTTGAATTTCCTAGTCGGCCCGTTAGTGAAATAAAAATTGGGGGATCCCACGAGAACTGGGCCCTGATGAAGTCGTGCTCATGCGGGTCGGTGAACTCAGCCAAGGAGTCTGGGATCCCCAGACGTTCATGTTCACGTCCTACTTAGCCCACATGGGCTTCTTGATGCAGAGCATCCTACGGTCATCCCCATGGACCAACCATCACCTCACGAAGTGCCAAGAGGACCTATGACTCGAGCTAGAGCTAGATCTCTCGAGACCGAGGTGACTTCTCTCATTAGTGATATTGCATATGACCCCCTCGAGACATGGCTACTACCTAAATCCGAGATGTTGTGCATGATCAGGTACCAAGAGGACCCTCCCGAAGATGCACGTGAAGATGAACAAGTCCCCAAGTTCACGGATGAAGAGAACCAACGGAAGGAGTCAAGAACACCTCCCAGGCCCCTGACATCCGGCCACGACCCCGTACATCCGACCCCTGGAGCGTTGTCCACCACAGCTGCATAGCCGCCAAGCATCTATAGGCCCCGGACATCCGGCCCTTCCTGAGCTCCCGGAAATCCGGCCTCCCTCCCGGATATCCAGAAACCACTGAACCCGAGAGCGACAAGGCCAGCCTCTCCAGCCCGGACATCCGTCCACTCCAGCCCGGACATCCGACCCCGCGTGAAAGCCCGGACATCCGGCCTGACGCCCGGACGTCCGGCGTCCCCTGTCTGCGTATAGTGTAAGGGCCCGAGGCCCGTGTACCCCTTCGCCCACCTAGACTATATATACTCTTCTCCTAACTATGTTTTAGGGTTAGCGTTGTGATAGCTCATGTGAGAGATAGAGCCTCGCTCATCCATATCGGATCTACTCCTTGAGAGAGACCACAGCCCCTCTACAGAGAAGATCCACCTTGGATTCAAGACCCCCTCTTGGGTGGCCCCATCAAGACCTCCTCATGGAGAAGACCGGTTACCATTTGTATTGTCCCTTGTTGATCATGGATCATGTATCTCTCTGTGTGTACTTGGATCTAGCATATGTGTGATCGTTCTTGTTGGTTTTAGTGATTCTCTCGTGTTTCCCTCATGTTTCACCTCGTGTTTCCCCTCGTGTTCTTCGTGTTCTTCACGGGAACCTCTCCTTTCGTGAAAGATCGGCCATCTAGGGTTCCACCCTACATCATCTTGGTATCTAGATCCACGTTGATCACGATTCCAGAGCCTCCCCATTGTGTTTCTAGCCTTGTTTTGTTGATTTTGTCCCTAATTCAAAAATTCCCCACAAAAATAGCCCTCAATTTTTTTTGTGATTTGTTGGTGTGACGAAGTTTTGTTGGATTTGATCCGCGGATTTCATGTGTTACAGGTACATCTAGCTTTCCATCAACTTTTCCCCAATTTACATCCACAAATTTCCTCGAATTTGCCCGGATTTGACCTCTCCACGCGAAGTTCATCGAGTTCGTCCGCAGATCCAGAGCCTGGACATCCGGCCTGACAGCCCGGACATCGGCCATCCCCGGACATCAAGCCCGGACATCCAGCCCCTGGCAGCATCACTTCCATCCACCGCCTCGTTTTTCCGTCCAAATTTCTCCAAATTTTGTTCTGGTGCACACATACACTTCCGCATACCACCACAAGCAACAACGACAAGTCGAGTTACAAGAAAAATTCGACTCCTGCAAGCCATCCTCCTACAACGAGCAACTTCAAGCCGAGAGCTTCATCATCATCTACCCCAACCGATGAGACCGTCAAGACAAATTCCTTCAAATGCTTCACATGTGGAGGCCGAGGCCACAATTCCTTTGAGTGTACCAACAAGCGAACCATGATCCTCAACGATGATCGTACATACGACTCCATGAGTGAAGGAGAAACGGAAGCACTTGAGCAAGTCGCCATGCACACCGGCAAGTGAACGATGAAGAGGAACAAGTCTTTTGTGATGAATATTCAAGTCCCGCTCTTGTTGTCTCCAAGGTCTTGACCCTTCAACATCACCAAGAAGAAGACCAAAGATGCCACATATTCCATACCAAGGCCGGCATCAATGGAAGGTCCGTCAAGGTCATCATCAATGGAGGGAGTTGTCATAACCTAGCAAGTGAAGAACTTTGCTCCAAGCTCCAATTGCCCAAGATGAAGCACCCATGCCCCTACAAAGTTCAATGGCTAAGCGACTCCGACACTATTCAAGTCGAGCGTAGAATGCAAGTCTCCTTCAAAATCGGAGCTTACGAAGACACTTTGGAGTGTGATGTCATTCCAATGACCGTTTGCCACCTTCTTCTTGGTCGACCATGGCAATTTGATAGAGGTGTCATCCACAATGGCCGAACGAACCACTACATCTTCAAGATGAAAGGAAAGGAGTACGTACTTCGCCCTATGTCTCCAAGCCAAGTGATCGACAACAAGCAAGGCACCCATCGTAAAGAGAATGGTGAGAGAGCAAACCACCAAAAAAAGAGTGAGCACCTCAAGCCCAAATTGAGTGCCTCCACGATGAGCGAAAAGAAGAACTTCGTTCTATTTGCCACCAAAAGTGAGATAAGAGGAGTGTGTGAGAACCCATCTAGTGTCCTACACTATGTCCTTTTGTGCAAGGACAGCGCACCAAAATCTAACACCTATTACACTCTACCTTTAGTGTCGTCTTCTCTTTTGCAGGAATTCCAAGATGTTTTCCCCAACGAGCTACCTCCGGGACTACCTCCACTACGAGGCATCGAGCACCACATCGACCTCATCCCCGGAGCACCACTTTCGAAGAAAGCTCCCTACCGCGTCAACCCAAAAGAAACCAAAGAAATACAAAGGCAAGTAAAGCATCTCATAGACCAGGGACATGTGCGTGAAAGTTTGAGTCCTTGTGCCGTTCCGGTCATTCTTGTGCCAAAAAGAGACAGTAGCTTTCGCATGTGTTCCGATTGTAGACCCATCAATGCTATCACCATTCGATATAGGTACCCCATTCCACGCCTTGATGATATGCTCGATTAACTTAGTGGTGCCACTATATTTTCCAAAATAGATCTTAAAAGTGGTTACTATCAAATCCGCATGCAAGAGGGTGATGATTGGAAAACCGCTTTCAAAACAAAGTTTGGTTTGTATGAGTGGTTAGTCATGCCTATGGGTTTATCGGAAGCACTGGGTACTTTTATGCGTCTTATGAATCATGTGTTTCGCCCTTACATTCGTGAGTTTGTTGTGGTCTACTTCGATGATATCCTTGTTTATAGCAAATCTTTAAAGATCATGTCACCCATGTTCGAACCGTTTTGCAAACTCTTCGAAAAGAGTGTCTCCATGCTAACATGGAAAAGTGCCTTTTTGGCATTGATAAGCTCGTTATCTTGGGTTTTGTTGTTCCCTCTAAGGGTGTTCATGTTGATGACTCTAAGATCACTGCTATTAAAACTTGGCCACAACCAACCAACTTGTGTCAAGTGCGTAGCTTCCTTGGTTTAGCCGGTTTCTATCGTATATTTGTGAAGGACTTTAGCACCATTGCTTCACCTTTGCATGATTTGAGCAAGAAAAATGCGCCTTTTGTTTGGGGACCATCCCAAGATACCGCATTCAATGAGCTTAAGAATTTGCTTACTCATGCACCCATGCTTGCAGTACCCAGCTTTGACAAGCCCTTTGATATCAATTGCGATGCTAGTGGTAATGGCATAGGAGGTGTGTTAACGCAAGAGAAGCGCCCCATAGCTTACTTTAGTGAGAAACTTTTCGGAGCTCAACTCAATTTCCCCTCTACGACAAAGAGTTATATGCTTTTGTGCGAGTTTTGCATGAATGGGAACATTATCTTCACCCTCATGAATTTATCATTCATATCGACCATGAAATGCTTAAATACCTTAAGGGTCAAACTAAGTTGAACAAACGTCATGCTAAATGGAGTGAATTCATTGAGTCTTTTCATTATGTCATCAAGTACATCAAAGCTAAGGAAAATGTTGTAGCGGACGCTCTTTCCCGCATATGCATGCTTATTACTCAACTTGAATTGGATGACATTGGCTTTTGAGCACATAAAAGACTTGTATGCGCATGATCCCACTTTTGCTACTCCTTATGCCAAATGTTTGAGGCGTACATCTTGGGAACGCTATTACATCAAAGATGGATATCTTATGAGAGCTAACAAACTTTGCATCCCCGAGTCTTCTCTTCGTTTGTTGCTTTTGCAGGAATCTCATGGAGGAGGACTAATGGGACATTTTGGATGCGACAAGACTTTTGCTATGCTCTCCAAGAACTATTATTGGCCCAAGATGTTTCGTGTCGTCAACCGCTTCACCAACCGATGCTCTACATGTCGCAAAGCTAAGTCCAAAGCTCAATCACATGGCGTTTACATGCCTCTCCCAATTCTATATCAACCATGGGAAGATATTAGCATGGATTTTGTACTTGGATTTCCTAGAACTAGAAATGGAAAGGATTCAGTATTTGTTGTTGTGGACTGATCCTCTAAGATGGCACATTTCATTCATTGCAACAAGATCGAGGATGCTTCACATGTTGCCAATATATTTTGTAGGGAAATCTTATGGCTACATGGATTGCCAAAGACGATTGTCTCGGACCGCGACGTTAAGTTCTTGAGTTACTTTTGGAAGACCCTATTCGCCAAGCTCGGAATCAAGCTACTCTTTTCCACGACGTACGCTCCACAAACTAACGGCAAAAACGGAGGTGACCAACCGCACACTCTCGGCTCTAGTTCGCGTGCTAATCAAGAAGAACATCAAGTAGTGGGAGGAGTGTCTACCTATCACCGAGTTCGCCTACAACCGCACAAGATACTCAACTACCGGCAAGTCCCCCTTCGAGGTCGTCTACGGATTCAACCCATTGTCGCCATTGGACATTCTCCCTCTACCACTACAAGAGCGCATCAATATGGACACAAGTGCACGTGTGAACCATCTCAAGAAGGTGCATGAAGATACAAGGCACACCATCGAGCGCCAAGTACAATGACTTGTGACCAAGCTCAACATTAACAAGCACTCCATGGTGTTCAACACTGGAGATGTTGTGTGGCTACACCTTCGCAAGGACCGCTTTGTCACACCCTAGCTAGTTCATGCATTAGAGTGATAGCATCATGTTTAAATTTCCTAGAAAAATGAAATGGGGATGATAGAACCCCCAGCACCCCCCTTAAACCAACTAGGGTTTACTAAAATATTTTTCAATGAACCTGAAATGCCCTTCTAAAAAGTCCACCCTTTTTGTTTTGGGTTAAAACCTTTGACAAAATTGGTGAACATTTTCTAGGACATCTTAAGGTCATTGAATTAACTCATATAGTATTTGCATTTGGGCATTTAAATGCTATAAAATATTTTAAATGCTCAAATAATTCTGGAAATAAGTGTGGGCTGTTGGAAATAATCTAAAAAGAGCCTATGATTATTTTCAGGATTTTTGTAAGTGCCTAACTATTTTTAATGAAGCCACAAACCTATAGAAAAATAGAAAAAGAAAAACAAAGCAAGCAGAGGCTTACCTAGCGCCCACCTAGCAGGCCCACCTGCCGGCCTAGCCCAGCCCCGCTCCAGCGAGCTGCTTGGCTTGGCCAGGCAGGCAGGCAGGTGCTCGACGCCAGCACCTACGCGTGCCACGCAGCTGCCCGCTGCCCTGCTTCCTCCCCTCGCAGTGCTGCCGCCCTAGATCAGTCACCCACTCCTCCCCCGAGCTCGCAGACACGCCTCTCTCTCCCCAGCTCCTCTCCCTCACACTCCCGCACCATGGCCGATGCTGCCGCGCCCGCGCCACCGTGCTAACCGCACCCGCCGTCGTCCCCGAGCCGCGGCACCGTGTCCACTAGCTTCGCCGTCGTCGACTACGTTGAGCAGGCAGAGCCCCGAGCGCTCGCCCGCTTTGGAGTCGCCGCTGACCCCGTCTCCCCCAACTCCGACCGCCGAGATCGCCATTGTCGCCCCACTCAGCTCCAGCCTTCCCCGAGCCCGCTTTGACGCTTGCTGCAATCGCGGTGAGCCCAACTCCGTCCTCCCCCTCTCCACTAACTCCCTCTTGCACCGTGTGCACCGCACCATGCTCACCCAAGCACCCGCCGCCGCCGAGCTCGTCGCCGACATGACTCAGGCCACCCACCGGCCACACCATTACGACCAACGCACTCACCGCACTCGCAGGAGCCCGTAGCACCACTCCACGCGCCTCTCCGTGCCCCACAACCTCGGTTTCGACCTCGCCCGAACTCCGGCGACCGCCAAGGTCGTCACCGGTGATGTTTCCGGCCACCCCAGCTCCACCCACTGCCACCACTCGATGCAGCTTGCTCCCAGCTATGCGTAGATGCTCTCCGCCGCCCATTTGGTCACCGGAACGCGTAGACGCACTTCCACCGCCGTGTCTGGCCTCGCCGGCGGCTAAATGCCGGCGGGTTTGAACCATTGACTTTGACTCGGTGGGCCCAGGTTGACTCCCCTGAGTCTATGACAAGTGGGCCCCCTCTGCTAATTAACCTAGGGTTAGCACTAACTAATTTTAGTTAGTTTAGGTCACTGACATGCGGGCCCAGGCCCCACTGACAGTTTAGTTAGTATTAACTTAACCCTGTTAATTAGTTGTTTCACTGACGTGTGGGTCCCAGCCGTCAGGTTTGACGTGGGCTGGCGCCTTTGACTCGCTGACGTCACAGTGACGCAGTGCTGATGCAGTTATTTATTTTCTGGATTTATTTTTATATAGGAAATTCCAGAAAATAGCCAAAACTTCTAAAAATCATAGAAAATCAACCATAGCTCCAAATCAAACAATTTATATATGAAAAATGATCAGAAAAATTCAGTCTTTCCATCTGTAATGGTTTCATGCATGACAAAACACTTTAACCTTGCTGTTTAGGTGAAACAAGCTAATACACTTATAATGCATAAGAACTTAAGCTACCATTTGAATCTTTGATTCAAATGGACCCATTTCAACTTGTTTCACATTGCATTAGGCAGGACACCTCATTTTGCCATGTCATAGCATGCATCATACTGTTGCATATTGCCATGTGTTGATTATATTCTATGGTGTCTTTCGTGGTAGGTTCTGCCTCCAAGGATATCTCTGAGTATCCAACTGAGGGGCAGTACCCTACTACCACTCCATCAGGCAAGCAGCCCCATTGATCATATCGATACAATCCCATGTCCTCGCCTCTACTCTCGTTTACTGCATTAAGACAACAACGTTTCAAACTGCTGTGTGCTACGGTAGTTGAACCCTTATCCTCTGCATGACCTTTCATTGCCACAGTAACTAGATGAAACCCACTAGCATGTGTAGGAGTTGATTGAGCCATGTATGTGTTTCCTACCTTGCTATGCCTGCTATGCTTAGAGTTGTGTCAGGTCTGGTTCATCTGGGTGATGGGCTAGAGTGAAATGATTATGTCGTTAATGTGAGGGATGTGTTGAACATGATTTGGTAAAGGTATCGATGAGAGGCCATGTAGGAGTACATGGTGGGTTGTTTCATTGAGGCCGTCCCTAAGAACTAAGATCTGTATGTGTGATTTAAGAATCAGCTACTACCATACATTGGGTCCGAAACCAATGGACCCTCTCGGCTTCTTAATCACCCTAGTACTCTGTCCAGGAGTTGCAATTAGTTTCTGGTGTTTGTAGGTTATGTGTTGGCGGCCGTGCGTAGCGCTGACCCTAGGGGTGGGCTATGATGCGGTAGATACACCGTGGCCGGGTATGCCGGGCGCCCGTTAGGCGTCTCGGGACCATGTTCACATCGTTCGGGGCCGTATGTGGAAACCTCGGCCGGACTCCCTGCGGATGGAACCTGGATAGGCGATAAACCTGGACTAGAGACTTGAGTGTTCAGGTAGGCCGTGGCCGACACCCTCGTTGGGCTTCCGCTTGAAGGTTGCCGAGTACATGTCGTGTAAACGACGGTAAGTGGTGAGAGCGTGTATGAAGAAGTACACCCCTGCAGGGTTAACATCATCTATTCGAATAGCCGCGTCCGCGGTAAAGGACTACTTGGTTGCCTATATAGTTCATAGACAAGTTAATGGTTACTACTAAAAGACTCAAGATAAGTGTGAGTACCGAGGATGGCCCTCTCATAGGATGACGAGGGAGGATCCCCGGTAGAGTATTCTGTTGGTGATTAGTGGACTCGTGTGCGAAAACTATTTTACTAGTGGTGTCTCATAGGATAGCTTAGCCAAGAGTCAAAGCTGGCTTGCTGCAATAACTCCACCACCTTCTTGAGAATGAGCATGTATAGTAGGTTCTGTTGTAAGACTTGCTGAGTACCTTTGTACTCATGTTTGCTTTAATTACTGTTTTCAGACGACAACACTGCCCCCTCCGATGGGTTTTATGTAGACCTCGATGTCGATGAGTAACTTGCCAACCAGGTGGTGATTCTGGCCATGGAGGCCCTACGTAGATAGACAGGCTTCGACAAGCCTTCTTTCTTTCTAGTGTCTGTACCCAGAGTATTTGCTTTCGCATGTGCTTGTATGCTTGTATGACTTGAGTGTCGGGTCATGTGACCCCTACCTGTATGAACATGTTATGTATGGCTCTCTGGAGCCTTTAAATAAAGTACTTGAGTTGTAGAGTTTTATTGTGATGCCATGTTGTATTTGCACATATTGAGCATATTGTGTGTATGATTGAAATGCTTGGTATGTGTGGGATCCGACAATCTAGTTGTTTATCCTTGGCAGCCTCTCTTATGGGGAAATGTAGTCTAGTGCCCTCAAGCCATAGTAGTCTGCTACAGCTCGGTTCACCAGAGTCCTGCTAGCCCAGCACTACTGCTTAGGACACTTGACTGGCTGGCATGTGTTTCACTTCGTTCCTATGTCTGTCCCTTCGGGGAAATGTCACGCGGTGACATCCGGAGTCCTGCCTAGCCTGCTACAGCCAGGGTTCCTCGGAGTCCTGTTAGCCCAGTGCTACTGCCCAGATTCACACGCTGTTGACTGACATGCTCGATGTGATTCATGTATGCCTGTCCCCATAGGTCTGTGCCGCTTTGGGTCCACGACTAGCCATGTCGGCCCGGGTTCTCTGTCACATGGATGCTAGCGACACTATCATATACGTGAGCCAAAAGGCACAAACGGTCCCGGGCCATGGTAAGGCGACACCCGTGGGAATACCGTGCGTGGGGCCGCAAAGTGATATGAGGTGTTACCGGCTAGATGGATGTGACTTGGAATCGGGGTCCTCACAGCATTGGCATCAGAGCCGGACTGCCTGTAGGTTCGTTGAGCCAAACTAGTCGATGTCGAGTATAGAAATGCTTTAGTTATATGTAGGGGAATTGATTGTGGGAGGGAACGTAAGGCTCTTTTACTCCTTTACCTTATGCCCTCTGATCTGAGTCATTCTCTTCTCAATCTACGTGGGTTGAGGACTAGGCTCTCTTCTTCTATCAGGTTCATGTGTTACTAATCCGTAGTAGCTTATAGGATTGTTGTTACAAGCCTCAGTACAGTTTCTACTACTTTTAGTATGTTGCCAGTTGAATCAGAACCCATATATGATGTGTTGAGTGGTACTGCAAACTGTTGTGGATGTCTCAAATCTTTTTCTGAGCATTTACAGCCGTTATGCTGTCCGATTTCCCCTAGAAATTTCTAATTCCTTTGCATTATTCTGTGCTTTCAGATGGCCACCCGTTCCCAGAACCAAGTGGTTGGTCTGACCTGGTGCCTCAATGTGCCCAGCCACACGGCCATGTTGGTTCGAGTGATGGTCGAGTCAGGTTATCGGTGGTATCCGGAATATACCGTCGAGGAGCAGTTCAGAGACTTCAACTAGAGCCAGTACCTATGTACCGTCAGGATATATCCCTCTTATCCTGGAGTCACTAAGCCCCTTCACTGTTCCTATGGACTTGGGGTCACTATTGAGATGTCTGTGCAGGATGCAGCCTATTCAATGATGACTATCATTCGAGCCAGGACTGCCTTGCTTCAGAACACCGATTTCCGTTACATGCCAGCCTCACTTCCTGGAGCACAGGGGTACTATCAGGCTTTGTACTATGACTCTACACATGAGGAGTCACTACTCCGCACCACTGCCGAGATGCTCGAGGATAAGGACCGCGAAAATCGGGCCTTGCGTATGGAGCTTTTCAACTCTCGTGCTGACCACTGGGCCACTTTGACTCAGTTTGCACCTACGGTACAGGCAGGATAGATGGACCTGAGGGACCTGTACCCTATACGGTCTGGGTTGCCAGATTGTATGGAGTGGCGTGATGTAGGAGGCATCACCCCTCCTCGTGGTCCCCGTCTGCCACCACCTGTGGGACCAAGGCCACATCCGAGCCCCTATGGTCCGCAGGCTCCGCAGGACCGTCTGTTCCCAGATGATCATGTTCCACTTCCAGGCTTTGGTGGCGACTTTTATGAGGATTACTACGGAGCCGTCTGAGCTAGTAGTAGTTTCACCAGTACTGTGATAGTTGTATTCTCCACAGTCCTACATGACCCGTGGGATACGACTGGGTGTGTATCACGCTCCGGAGGTGTAGAAAAATAATGTATAGGAGCTTGGAATGCCTCCGATGAGATGTAATGTCTTTCACCGTAGTTGTACTCTAGCATGGTCTTGTACTAAGCTATGTACGGTGTGTATGACCAATGGTATATTTATGGCAGTTTCTATATTACCATGTCATGCAATGAACATCGTAGCATTCCATGTTATCCATTACATTCTGCACTTCCTTGCTAAGTTTGTGCCATCCTTGTCTAAACCATTGTCTTGTTTTTCCTAGGATGGTCAACACCCACAGCAACCCTGCTACCTCGGAGCAGGGGGAAGCCAGTGCAGCTAGGGGTGAAAATCTGCCTCACCCGCCTTCTCTGGCCGAAGTTATGCTGGAGGCGGAAAGAAACAAGCGTGAGACTAACCGCTTGCTGGAGCGGATTGAGCAGAACACTGCACGCCATCGGCGAAATGACTTGGTGTCAATCAATGAATTTATCAAGTTGTACCCACCAAAGTTTAATCATTCCGTCGAGCCCCTCGACGTGGATGACTGGCTCCGCAGCATCACACACAAGCTACGTTCTGCCAACGTAGCCGAAGCTGATAAGGTTACCTATGCTGCCTATCACCTCGAAGGCCCTGCTAGCCTTTGGTGGGAAAACTTTGAGGCTATGCGCCCGGTCGGCCAAATCACTACTTGGGCTGAATTCAGTGAGGCTTCCCGTGAGCATCACATCCTGGAAGGTCTCATAGATCTCAAGAGGGAAGAGTTCTGCAATTTCACCCAAGGAAGACTGACTGTGGATGCATATAGTCATGAATTTGGGAATCTGGCACGATATGCTCCTGAAGAGGTATCCACTGACGCTAAGAAGCACGCAAGGTTCCGCAAGGGACTTAGCCCTGAGCTTCGCCGTGATCTTCGTCTGCACGAGTGCACCTCCTTTCAGAAGTTGGTCAATAAAGCCATCAGTGCTGAGACAGGCCAGTCTGACTATGACGCTTCACGCTAGAACTCTTGTGATTTTGGCTCTTCATTCGGCTCTGGATCTCAGAAGCGCCAGGTGTGGATTCCAAGCACGGCACTGCCACCCAGGTTCATTCTGAGGCCATCCTTTGAGGTGCCTCGCCCCAACCAGTAGTTTGCACCGTCTAAGCCCTATGGTGGCCCCGCTGCTAATGCTGCTCCATGCCCCAATGTTGTGACATGTTTCAAGTGTGGAGAGCCGGGTCACTACAGTCAGGAGTGTCCTCAGAACAACAACCTCAATCAGTCTGGAAAGTCCGTTGGCCGTGGAAAGCCAGCGGGAAAGACATTCTACGCCAAGCCAGCCACCACTCCACGTGACCATGTCAACTATGTCTCAGCTGAGGAGGCTCATGAGGATCCTAACATCATCCTTGGTACGCTCCTTGTTAATTGCCATCCAACATCTGTTCATTTCGATACTGGAGCATCTCATTCATTCCTATCTGAGCGATATGCTCGATTGCATAACACGACATTCTGTGACATGCCCACTACCATGGAAATTCAAACCCCTGGATCTAGATGGCAAACCTCCAGAGTAAGCCATGGGAATGAAATTCTTGTCGATAGACTTGTCTTCCTTGCATCCTTAATAGCTCTCAAGTCCTCGGACATAAACATCATCTTGGGTATGGATAGGATGTCAGCTCATTATGCTAAGATTGATTGTGCCACTAGAACCGTTCAACTTACTCACCCATCGGGCAAGACAGTCAATGTCTTAACTCGAGTGGCCAAGCGCCAGCTTTACTCCCTAAATGCCAACCCCCTTCCAGACCTTGAAGATATTCCGGTAGTCCGGGACTTTCCGGATGTCTTTCCAGAAGAATTGCCAGGTGTTCCACCTGACAGGGATGTCAAGTTTGTGATAGACCTTGTTCCAGGAACCGTTCCAATTTCTAGAAGACCCTATAAGATGGCACCCTTAGAACTAGCCGAGCTTAAGAACCAACTCGATGAGTCCTTGAAAAAGGGTTTCATCCATCCTAGTTCCTCTCCTTGGGTTTGCCCCGTCCTCTTCGTCAAGAAGAAGGATGGAACGGATCAGATGGTCGTAGATTACCGACCTGTCAACTTGGTCACTATCAAGAACAAGTATCCGCTTCCCAGGATCAACGATCTGTATGACCAGCTCGCTGGATCCGCAGTTATTTCCAAGATGGATTTGAGGTTGGGCTACCATCAAATCAAAATAAGAAACGGGGACATTCCCAAAACGGCCTTTGCTACTCGTTATGGCCAATACGAGTACACCGTCATGTCCTTCGGTTTAACCAATGCCCCAGCCACCTTCTCTCGGTTAATGAACTCAGTCTTCATGGAGTATTTGGATAAATTCGTCGTGGTATACATCGATGATATACTCATCTACTCCAAGAGTGAGGAGGAACATGCCGAACATCTAAGGCTAGTATTGACAAAACTTCGAGAGCATCGCCTTTATGCCAAATTCTCCAAGTGTGAATTTTGGTTGCCAGAAGTGACCCATCTAGGCCATGTAATCTCCGGTAAGGGTATTGCTGTCAATCCCGAGCAAGTTCGAGCCGTCCTTGATTGGACTCCACCTGAGACGGTCAAGCAAGTTCGGAGCTTCCTTGGCTTAGCGAGTTATTGCCGCCGCTTCGTCGAGAATTTCTCCAAGGTTGCTAAACCTCTAACTGAACTCCTCAAGAAAGATAAAAAGTTCGAGTGGACCCCATAGTGCGAGTTCAGCTTTCAGGAACTGAAAAGACGCCTAACATCTGCTCCCGTACTGGTACCACCAGATTTCTCCAAGGACTTTATTATCTATTGCAACGCCTCACGACAAGGACTAGGTTGCATACTCATGCAAGATCGTCATGTAATTGCACCCCCATGAGGAAAACTATCCCACACATGATCTAGAGCTTGCAGCTGTAGTCCATGCACTCAAAACTTGGCGACATTACCTTCTCGGTAATCGTTGCGAGATCTTCACCAATCACTAAAGTTTGAAATATATCTTCACCCAACCGGATTTGAATCTCAGGCAAAGACGTTGGGTCGAGTTGATCTCGGATTACGACTTAGGAATAACTTACACCCCGGGCAAAGCCAATGTCATGGCTGAGGCGCTAAGCCGTAAATCTTGTTGTAACAACCTGATGTTATAACAAAGTCAACCACTTCTCCACGAGGAATTTCATAAGCTTAATCTTCACATTGTTCCTCAAGGATTCCCATCTACCTTGGTGGCGAAACCTACCCTTACGGATCAGATCATCAAGGCATAGAAGGTAGATCCGGGAATCTCCCGTATTAAGAGAAACATTAAGAAAGGAGTCGCGAATTGTTTCTCCGTTGATGATCAAGGTGTCGTATACTTTGGAAAACGCTTAGTGGTTCCCAAAGCACAAAACCTGAGGCGGCTGATTCTTAAGGAAGCTCATGAATCCCCTCTCACCATTCATCCTAATAGTACTAAAATGTATCAAGACCTACGCCAGAGGTTTTGGTGGACTAGGACGAAGAGAGAAATTGCTCAATACATTGCTAGTTGCGACGTCTGCCGTCGTGTTAAAGCAGAGCATCAACGGCCTGCTGGCACCCTTCAACCTTTGGCTATTCCTGAGTGGAAATGGGATAAAATCGATATGGATTTCATTACTGGGTTTCCCAGGACCAAGAGAGGGAATAATGCTATCTTCGTCGTGATCGATCATCTTTCCAAAGTAGCCCATATCCTACCTGTTCGTGAGAGTATCACCGCTAGCCAGCTAGCTGACCTATACATCTCCCGAATAGTGTCTCTTCATGGTGTCCCATTGGAAATTAACTCAGACCGTGGGAGTCTCTTCACCTCTCGATTTTGGGAAAGTTTCCAAAATGCTATGGGAACTCATCTCTCTTTTAGCACCGCCTTCCACCCTCAACCCAGTGGTCAAGTAGAGCGAGTAAATTAAATTCTGGAAGATATGCTCCGAGCTTCTGGTTGGGAGAAATGCCTTCCATTCACGGAGTTTGCTTATAACAATAGTTATCAAGCTAGCTTGGGCAAAGCTCCTTTCGAAGTTCTTTATGGACGAAAATGTCGAACGCCTCTTAACTGGTCAGAAACCGGGGAAAGACAACTCTTTGGCCTGGATATGATTCAGGAAGCAGAAGAGCAGGTTCGCGTTATTCGTGAGAAATTGAAAACAGCCAATCTCGTCAAAAGAGCCAATATGATCGTAAACATAAGCTCATGACTTATGGAGTCGGCGAGAAGGCTTACCTTCGGGTTACTCCATTAAAGGGAACCCATCGTTTCGGTATCAAAGGCAAATTGGCTCCTCGTTACATTGGACCCTTTCGCATTCTTGCCAAACGAGGAGAAGTTGCCTACCAATTGGAACTACCTCCGCATCTTTCCAGAGTTCACGATGTCTTCCACGTTTCTCAACTCAGGCGTTGCTTCGTGGATCCTATCCGTGGAGTGGACCACGAAACGCTTGATCTACAAGATAACCTCTCATATCGGGAATATCCCGTTCGTATCCTTGATCAAGCCGAGCGTACCACTCGACGCCATAACAACAAGTTTCTCAAGGTTCAATGGTCACACCATTCCAAAAAGGAAGCCACTTGGGAAAGGGAGGATCGTCTTCGATTCGAGTACCCCACTTTCTTCCCAACAGATCCTAAATCTCAGGACGAGATTCTTTTGAGTGGGGGTGAGTTGTCACACCCTAGCTAGTTCATGCATTAGAGTGATAGCATCATGTTTAAATTTCCCAGAAAAATGAAATGGGGATGAGCATCATGTTTAAATTTCCCAGAAAAATGAAATGGGGATGATAGAACCCCCATCACCCCCCTTAAACCAACTAGGGTTTACTAAAATCTTTTTCAATGAACCTGAAATGCCCTTCTAAAAAGTACACCCTTTTTGTTTTGGGTTAAAACTGTTGACAAAAATGGTGAACATTTTCTAGGACATCTTAAGGTCATTGGATTAACTCATATAGTATTTGCATTTGGGCATTTAAATGCTATAAATATTTTAAATGCTCAAATAATTCTGGAAATAAGTGTGTGCTGTTGGAAATAATCTAAAAAGAGCCTATGATTATTTTCAAGATTTTTGTAAGTGCCTAACTATTTTTAATTAAGCCACAAACCTACAGAAAAATAGAAAAAGAAAAACAAAGCAAGCAGAGGCTTACCTGGCGCCCACCTAGCAGGCCCACCTGCCGGCCCAGCCCAGCCACCGCTCCAGCGAGCTACTTGGCTTGGCCAGGTAGGTAGGCAGGTGCTCGACGCCGGCGCCTGCGCGCGCCACGTAGCTGCCCGCCGCCCTGCTTCCTCCCCTCGCAGTGCTGCCGCCCTGGATTGGTCACCCACTCCTCCCCCTAGCTCACAGACATGCCTCTCTCTCCCCAGCTCCTCTCCCTTGCTCACCCGCACCATGGCCGACGCTGCCGCGCCCGCGCCACCATGCTAACAGCGTCCGGCGTCGTCCCCGTGCCACGTCACCGTGTCCACTAGCTCCACCGTCGTCGACTACATCGAGCAGGCTGAGCCCCGAGCGCTCGCCCGCTCTGGAGTCGCTGCTGACCCCGTCTCCCCCAACTCCGACCGCTGAGATCGCCATCATCGCCCCACTCAGCTCCGACCTTCCCCGAGCCCGCTTTGACGCTTGTTGCAATCGCCGTGAGCCCAACTCCGTCCTCCCCCTCTCCACTAACTCCCTCTTGCACCGTGTGCACCGCACCACGCTCACTCGAGCACCCGCCACCGCCGAGCTCGTCGCTGACGTGACTCCGGCCACCCATCGGCCACACCATTACGACCAACGCACTCACCACACTAGCAGGAGCCCGTAGCACCACTCCAAGCGCCTCGCCGTGCCCCTCGGTTTCGACCTCGCCCGAACTCCGGCGACGTTTCCGGCCACCCCAGCTCCACCCACTGCCACCACTCGATGCGGCTTGCTCCTAGCTACGCGTAGATGCTCTCCGCCGCCCATTTGGTTGCCGGAACGCGTAGATGCACTTCCATCGCCGCGTCTGGCCTCGCCGGCGGGTTTGAACCGTTGACTTTGACTGGGTGGGCCCAGGTTGACTCCCCTGAGTCTATGACAGGTGGGCCCCCCTCTTCTAATTAACCTAGGGTTAGCACTAACTAATTTTAGTTAGTTTAGGTCCCTCACATGCGGGCCTAGGCCCCACTGACAGTTTAGTTAGTATTAACTTAACCTTGTTAATTAGTTGTTTCACTGACTTGTGGGTCCTAGCTGTCAGGTTTGACCTGGGCTGGCGCCTTTGACTCGTTGACGTCACTGTGACGCAGTGCTGACGCAATATTTATTTTCTGGATTTATTTTTATATAGGAAATTCCAGAAAATAGCCAAAACTTCTAAAAATCATAGAAAATCAACCATAGCTCCAAATCAAACAATTTATATATGAAAAATGATCAGAAAAATTCAATCTTTCCATCTGTAATGGTTTGATGCATGAAAAAACACTTTAACCTTGTTGTTTAGGTGAAACAAGCCAATACACTTATAATGCATAAGAACTTAAGCTACCATTTGAATCTTTGATTCAAATGGACCCATTTCAACTTGTTTCACATTGCATTAGGCAGGACACCTCATTTTGGCATGTCATAGCATGCATCATATTGTTGCATATTGCCATGTGTTGATTATATTCTGTGGTATCTTTCGTGGTAGGTTCTGCCTCCGAGGGTATCTCCGAGTATCCAACTGAAGGGCAGTACCCTACTACCACTCCATCAGGCAAGCAGCCCCATTGATCATATCGATACAATCCCATGTTCTCGCCTCTGCTCTCGTTTACTGCATTAAGACAACAACGTTTCAAACTGCTGTGTGCTACGGTAGTTGAACCCTTATCCTCTGCATGACCTATCATTGCCATAGTAACTAGATGAAACCCACTAGCATGTGTAATAGTTGATTGAGCCATGTATGTGTTTCCTACCTTGCTATGCCTGCTATGCTTAGAGTTGTGTCAGGTCTGGTTCATCTGGGTGATGGGCTAGAGTGAAATGATTATGTCGTTAATGTGAGGGATGTGTTGAACATGATTTGGTAAAGGTATCGATGAGAGGCCATGTAGGAGTACATGGTGGGTTGTTTCATTGAGGCCGTCCCTAAGAACTGAGATCTGTATGTGGGATTTAAGAATCAACTACTACCATACATTGGGCCCGAAACCAATGGACCCTCTCGGCTTTTTAATCACCTATTACTCTGTCCAGGAGTTGCAATTAGTTTCTGGTGTTTGTAGGTTGTGTGTTGGCGGCCATGCGTAGCGCTGACCCTAGGGGTGGGCTATGATGCGGTAGATACACCGTGGCCGAGTATGCCGGGCGCCCGTTAGGCGTCTCGGGACCATGTTCACATCGTTCGGGGCCGTATGTGGAAACCTCGGCCGGACTCCCTACGGATGGAACCTGGATAGGCGATAAACATGGACTAGAGACTTGAGTGTTCAGGTAGGTCGTGGCCGACACCCTCGTTGGGCTTCCTCTTGAAGGTTGCCGAGTACATGTCGTGTAAACAACGGTAAGTGGTGAGAGCGTGTATGAAGAAGTACACCCCTGCAGGGTTAACATCATCTATTTGAATAGCCGCGTCCGCGGTAAAGGACTACTTGGTTGCCTATACAGTTCATAGACAAGTTAATGGTTACTACTAAAAGACTCAAGATAAGTGTGAGTACCGAGGATGGCCCTCTCGTAGGATGACGAGGGAGGATCCCCGGTGGAGTATTGTGTTGGTGATTAGTGGACTCGTGTGCGAAAACTATTTTACTAGTGGTGTCTCGTAGGATAGCTTAGCCAAGAGTCAAAGCTGGCTTGCTGCAATAACTCCACCACCTTCTTGAGAATGAGCATGTATAGTAGGTTCTGTTGTAAGACTTGCTGAGTACCTTTGTACTCATGTTTGCTTTAATTACTGTTTTCAGATGACAACACTGCCCCCTCCGATGGGTTTTATGTAGACCTCGACGTCGATGAGTAACTTGCCACCCAGGTGGTGATTCTGGCCATGGAGGGCCCTATGTAGATAGACAGGCTTCGACAAGCCTTCTTTCTTTCTAGTGTTTGTGCCCAGACTATTTGCTTCCGCATGTGCTTGTATGCTTGTATGACTTGAGTGTCGGGTCATGTGACCCCTACCTGTATGAACATGTTATGTATGGCTCTCTGGAGCCTTTAAATAAAGTACTTGAGTTGTAGAGTTTTGTTGTGATGCCATGTTGTATTTGCACATATCGAGCATATTGTGTGTATGATTGAAATGCTTGGTATGTGTGGGATCCGACAATCTAGTTGTTTATCCTTGGTAGCCTCTCTTATGGGGAAATGTAGTCTAGTGCTCCTCGAGCCATAGTAGTCCGCTACAGCCCGGTTCACCGGAGTCCTGCTAGCCCAGCACTACTGCTCAGGACACTTGACTGGCTGGCATGTGTTTCACTTCGTTCCTATGTCTGTCCCTTCGGGGAAATGTCACGCGGTGACATCCCGAGTCTTGCCTAGCCAGCTACAGCCCGGGTTCCCCGGAGTCCTGTTAGCCTAGTGCTACAGCCCGGATTCACATGCTGTTGACCGACATGCTCGATGTGATTCATGTATGCCTGTCCCCATAGGTCTGTGCCGCTTTGGGTCCACGACTAGCCATGTCGGCCCGGGTTCTCTGTCATATGGATGCTAGCGACACTATCATATATATGAGCCAAAAGGCGCAAACGGCCCCGGGCCATGGTAAGGCGACACCCGTGGGAATACCATGCGTGAGGCCACAAAGTGATATGAGGTGTTACCGGCTAGATCGATGTGACTTGGAATTGGGGTCCTGACATGCTTCCCCCACGAACGCATGTCCAAATTTCAACCACGAGCGGATGGACCTTTCAAGGTGCTTGAACGCTACAATAACAACGCCTACAAGATCGACATTTCACGCGACAAGTACTCCATGAGAGACATCTTCAACATCAAAGATCTCTCGCCCTACCATGGTGATGAGGATTTCGATCCGAGGTCGGATCTTCCCCAAGGGAGGGCTGATGATGCGAAGCATACGGCGGTCATCCCCATCGACCTACCATCGTCTCACGAAGTGCCAAGCTATCAATCGAGCTAGAGCTCTCGAGACCGAGGTGACTTCTCTCCTTAGTGACATTGCATATGATCCCCTCGAGACATGGCTACTACCTAAATCCGAGATGTTGTGCATAATTAGGTACCAAGAGGACCCTCCCGAAGATGCACGTGAAGATGAACAAGTCCCCAAGTTCACGGATGAAGAGAACCAACGGAAGGAGTCAAGAACACCTCCCAGGCCCCGGACATCCGGCCATGACCCCGGACATCTGGCCCCTGGAGCGTCGTCCACCACAGCTGCACAACTGCCAAGCATCTATAGGCCCCGGACATCCGGCCCCGCCAGCCCGGACGTCCGGCCCTTCCCGAGCTCCCAGAAATCTGGCCTCCCGCCCGGATATCCGGACACCACCGATCCCGAGAGCAACTAGGCCAGCCTCTCCAGCCCGGACATCCGGCCACTCCAGCCTGGATATTCGGCCCCGCGTGAAAGCTCGGACATCTAGCCCAATTCCCGGACGTCCAGCCTCCCCTATTTGCGCACAATGTAAGGGCCCGAGGCCCGTGCACCCCTTCGCCCACCTAGACTATATATACTCTTCTCCTACCTACGTTTTAGGGTTAGCGTTGTGATAGCTCATTTGAGAGATAGAGCCTCGCTCATCCATATCGGATCTACTCCTTGAGAGAGACCGTGGCCCCTCTACGAAGAAGATCCACCTTTTATTCAAGACCCCCTCTTGGGTGGCCCCATCAAGACCTCCTCACGGAGAAGACCAGTTACCATTTGTATCGTCTCTTGTTGACCGTGGATCATGTATCTCTCTATGTGTACTTGGATCTAGCATATGTGTGATCGTTCTTGTTGGTTTAAGTGATTCTCTTGTGTTTCCCCTCGTGTTTCACCTTGTGTTTCCCCTCGTGTTCTTCATGTTCTTCGCGGGATCTGCTCCTTTTGTGAAAGATCGGCCATCTAGGGTTCCACCCTACATCACTTCTTTCCCGTGTAACCATAGCTCCCGAGGCGGTGGTTCCCCATGTTCTTTGCCTGAAGTTGCTTGCCTCTCTCTAACCTGGCCTTGGCAGCTTCTTCATTGCAAGTCGCCTTGAACTTTTCATAGTCCTCTATTGTAATTCTCAGATTGTCTGCAACAATCTCGGCATAGGTTTCATGGTCTACTTCAATCGCCTTTTTCACCCTTGTTTTCCAGGCACTCAATGCCTTGCTAAATTTCCCTAGGGCTTTGTTGTTTATTTTTTTCATGGCATCATCTTTCCACAGGTCGACATTGTCATTCTGATTGGGGAACATGAATCTTGCATGCAACCTAGTTAGGAGAAGGTGCTTCAAATGTTCATTCTTTCGTATTTTTGTGGTGTTGATGTTAGTGGTATCCCGTTGGATGCATGCTAGTTGGTTGTCGTAATAGGTTGCCACTTCCAGCGGCTCTATTGGCTCGAATTCGCCGGGGTTCACCGCCATGACCACCAGTCTATCAGCGTCGAGATCATTTGGGCATCGTCCCCTATTTGCCTACTTTCCTTCATTGGCTTGGGAGGTCCCACCTTTCCTGCTCTTGTTAGCAACATCATCAGGGCCCATCCCAGTGTCGGTGTTGGTTGCATTAGTGTCAGCGTCGGCGCCACCACCATCGTCGTCCGTCATGACAAGGGGGTCCTGCCACCCTTATTTCTTGTAATTTGCCAGAAAGTCGAGGAAGGCGTGTGCTCGTCCTTCTTGGGTGTGAGAATCTCCAGCCTCATCATTGTCGGCCATGTTTCCTAGGGTTCAATGTCATAGTCGTTCAATTCTCGAGCTTTATATAATAAAATGAATAGTGACAAAAAAGTTACCTACGTTTTACTTGAATGTCGTTTCATTCCCGCCGCGGCAAATCTTGGGCACTCGATGTGTCCTACTTTCTAGCACAAGTCATGCCGAAATTCACGAATTTTTTTGGCATGACCTTTGGTAGGAAGTGCACATTGATATGTCTCCAACGTATCTATAATTTTTGATTCTTCCATGCTATTATATTATCAATCTTGGATGTTTTATATGCATTGTTATGCTATTTTATATCACTTCTTGGGACAAACCTATTAACCTAGTGCCTAGTGCTGGTTGCTGTTTTCTTCCTTGTTTTTGTCTTCACAGAAAATCAATACCAAACGGAGTCCAAATGGAATGAAACTTTTTGACGACTTTACTTGGACCACAAGACACCCTTGAAGCTTCGAGAGGAGGCCAGAAGGGCCATGATGCGGCGAAAAGCTCAGGGGGTGTGCCCCGGGGGGTGGCCAATCTTGTGGGCCCCCCGTGGCACTTATAACCCTAATTCTTCTTCTATAAATACACAAATATTCCCCAAAGACCAGGGGCACCCCAAAAATATTTTTCCACTACTGCAAGTTTCTTTCTTCATGAGATCCCATCTGGGAACCTTTTCCAGTACTTTGTCGGAGGGGGATTAGATCATGGAGGGTTTCTACACCGACCGTGCCGCCCTTTCGATAATGTGTGAGTAGTTTACCACAGATCTACGGGTCCAAAGCTAGTAGATAGATGGCTTCTTCTCTCTCTTTGATCTTCAATAGAATGTTCTCCTCGATGTTCTAGGGGATCTATTCGATGTAATCTTCTATTATGTTGCGTTTGTTTAGATCCGATGAATTGTGGGTTTATGATCAGGTTATCTATGAATATTATTTGACTCTTCTCTGAACTCTTTTATGCATGATTTATATAGCTTTGTGTTTCTCTCCGATCTATTGATTTGATTTGGCCAACTAGATTGATTTTTCTCGCAATGGGAGAGGTGTTTTTAATGGGTTCAATCTTGTGGCGTTTAACCCCAGTGACAGAAAGGGACATGACACATATTTGTATTGCTGCCATTAAGGATAAAAAGATGGGGTTTGTTCATATCAATTGGATCTATCCCTCTACATCATGTCGTCTCGCTTAAGGCATTACTCCGTTCTTGTTAACTTAATACATGAGATGCATGCTGGATAACGGTCGATGTGTGGAGTAATAGTAGTAGATGCAGGAAAGTGTCGGTGTACTTGTCTCGGGCGTGACGTCTATATACATGATCATTGCCTTGGATATCATCATAACTATAAGCTTTTCTATCAATTGCTCACTAGTAATTTGTTTACCCACTATATGCTTTCTTTCAAGAGAAGCCTCTAGTGAAAAGTATGGCCCCCGGGTCTATCTTTTATCCTATTATTGTCAGATCTACAAGCCAAAAACACTGAAATATCTTGCTGCAATTTATTTAGTGTTATTTTGTTTTGCACTTTTACTTATCTTTTATATCTATCACTATCCGATCTTATCCTTGAAAGTAACCGTGAAGGGATTGACAACCCATTTATCGCGTTGGCTGCAAGTATTTGTTTGTTTGTGCAGATACAACACTTTGAGACTTGTGTGTTCCTCCTACTGGATTGATGCCTTGGTTTTAACTGAGGGAAATACTTATCTCTACTTTTATGCATCACCCTTTTGATAGAGGCAAAGGTGTCCCGTCTTTCGATGAGAAAGGTGCTTACCGTTTCAGAGGAGTAGACTTTGACGATCTGACTACGAATGTGCGAGGACATCCCGCCTTAGCAATCGCTAAACCAACTATGAGAGGTTATTGACCATGCAGGAGCACGATAAACCTAACCACGAAGGTCGATTTCCTGCAAGAAAACGAAGAATAAGAAAGACACTGAGATTGCAATCTTGATATTGCGAATATAATATGAAAGCTTTATTGATTAAGGTGGGGTTCTGTGACGTCTTGGTATAGTCATTAAACACAAACGAAGTACGCGAAGTTGCAGCTATGTTGAACTTTTAAGCTAAACAAAACCCAAAGTCTAAACGACACCCTAAGGGTTGCACATATGGGGGAGTAGGGGGGAATTTCGTGAACCCTTGTAGGAGGGGTCCAAAACCAACCCTAAGTTTGTTTCTCCACACATACAGACTCTAAAAATAGCCTATGCTTAAGTATTTAGAAATTACATGGGCCTCGCCCAAAAATAAGATGGCGCACCACCTAGAATAAGCCATGGACGAAATTTATGAATGGGCATCTTGTATATTTAGTCCATGTCCTTGTAGGTCATTACAGAGGCTTCAAAGTGCTCAAATATGCTCAAGAAACGCCATTCTGTAACCCTTTGCGCGCGCCTTCATCTCCATGCTTGATCCTGCTCCAGTGTTCACCCCTCTTGTCCATGCTATGCCCTTCATTAATAATCAACACAAATGTATCCAATTTAGGCAGCATCATATTCTCATGAACATTAGAACTGTTACCAAGAAAAAAATTACATGGTAATTCAATTGGCGTGCGCGAGCTCTAGTAATTGGTCCAGTATGCATAGCAGTAGGGGCTGTGTGTGTAACAATGGTATTAATGTCCTCATCATCCTCCCCTTCTTCAAATGAAGTCGTCCTCGATGTAAGCTCATCTTCCTCATGATAGAGGCGAAGGTGTCCCGATGTTTCGATGAGATAGATATCATTTTCTATGGGAGTCGACTTTGACGATCCGACTACGAACGTGCGAAGACGTCGCGCCTTAGCAATCTCTAAACCAACTTCCGAGGGTTATTAACCACGCCAGAGCACGATCAACCAGGCCATGAGGGTCTATTTCCTGCGAGCAAACGAAGAACAAGCAAGAAACTGAGATTGCAATCTGGATATTGCGAATAAAAGAGGAAAGCTTTATTAATGAAGGTGGGGTTCTGTGACGTCTTGGTCTGGTCGTTGGACACAAACGAAGTACGCGAAATTGTAGCTATGGCGAACTTTTAATCTAAACAAAACCCAAAGTCTAAACGATGCCCTAAGGGATGTATATATGGAGAAGAGAGGGGGGAATTTCGTGGCCCTTGGAGGAGGGGTCCGAAACCAACCCTAACTCTTGTTTTCCCACACATACGAGCTCTAAAAACTGCTTATAATCAAGTATTTCAAAATTACATGGGCCTGGCCCAAAAATAAGGTGAAGCAGCACCTATAATATCCTTTGGATGAAATTTATCAAGTGGCATCTTGTATATTTCGTCCAAGGCTTCATGGACTCATTATGGTGGCTTCAAAGTCCTGGAATCATCACTTGTAACTCCGTTCTTGTTCACCTTGCACATGCCATCATCTTCATGCTTGAACTTGCTCCAAGGTTCATCTTTCTTGTCCAAGCTAGGCCCTTCATTTGTAAGCAAAACAAATGTATCCAATTTAGGCAGTATCATATTCTCATGAACATTAGAATCGTTACCAAGAAACGAAAGTACCTGATAATTAAATTGGCGTGCGCGAGCTCTAGTAATTGGTCCAGTATGTACATCAACAGGGGCTGTGGGTGTAACAGTGGTATTGATGTCCTCATCATCCTCCCCTTCCTGAAATGAAGTCGTCCTTGACGAAAGCTCATCTTCCTCACCCAAATATGGCTTCAAATCTGCAATGTTAAAAGTGGGACTAACCCCAAAATCTGCAGGCAGCTCAAGTTTATATGCATTATCATTTATTTTCTCTAACACCTTAAAAGGACCATCAGCACGTGGCATTAGCTTCGATTTGCGCAAATTAGGAAATCTACACATACGCAAATGTAACCAAACAAGATCTCCAGGTGCAAACACAACATGTTTTCTACCCTTATCTCCAGCAAGTTTATATTTAGCATTCATACGCTCAATGTTTTCCTTAGTTAACTCATGCATTTTTAAAATCAATTCGGCACGTTCTTTAGCATCAAAATTAAGCTTCTCCAAAGATGGAAGAGGCAACAAATCAATAGGTGCACGAGGTAGGAAACCATACACAATTTCAAAAGGGCACATCTTAGTAGTAGAACGCAATGAACGATTATAAGCAAATTCAATATATGGCAAGCATTCTTCCCACATTTTCTTATTATTCTTCAAAACAGCCCTAAGCATAGTAGACAATGTTTTATTGACTACTTCAGTTTGTCCATCAGTTTGGGGGTGACAAGTAGTACTAAAAAGTAGTTTAGTCCCCAACTTAGCCCATAAACATCTCCAAATGTGGCTAATAAATTTAGTATCACGGTCTGAAACAATAGTATTTTGCACACCATGCAAGCGAATATTTTCACGAAAGAACACATCAGCAAAATTAACAGCATCATCACTTTTATGACATGGTATAAAGTGTGACATTTTCGAAAATCTATCCACGACAACAAATATGCTATCCCTCCCCTTCTTTGTTTGAAGTAAACCTAAAACAAAGTCCATAGATATATCCTCCCAAGGAACACTAGGTACAGGCGAAGGCATATATAAACCATGAGGATTGAGTCGTGACTTAGCTTTTTGACATGTAGTGCAGCGAGGAACAAAACGCTCAACATCACGTCTCATCTTTGGCCAAAAGAAATGTGTAGGAAGTATATACTCTGTCTTCTTGACGCCAAAGTTTCCCATTAATCCTCCTCCATGCGCCTCCTGCAACAACAAGAGACGAACAGAGCTAGCTGGAATGCATAGCTTGTTAGCATGAAACACAAATCCATCGTTAAGAATGAACTTGTTCCAAGTTCTCCCTTCCTTACAATTCTGCAATACATATTTAAATTCAGCATCATGCACATATTGATCTTTGATGGTCTCCAAACCAAATATTTTAAGGTCAAGTTGTGAAAGCATAGTATAACGACGAGACAATGCATCAACAATAACATTTTCTTTACCCTTCTTCTGTTTAATGACATAAGGGAAAGTCTCAATTAATTCTACCCATTTAGAATGTCTACGGTTCAGTTTTGCTTGACTTTTAGTGTGTTTAAAAGATTCATGATCAGAATGTATAACAAATTCCTTCGGCCATAAATAATGTTGCCATGTTTCTAAGGTCCGAACAAGAGCATATAATTCTTTATCATAAGTAGAATAGTTCAGACTAGGCCCACTCAATTTTTCAGAAAAGTATGCAACATGTTTGCCATCTTGTAATAACAGACCTCTTAATCCAATTCCACTAGCATCACATTCAAGCTCAAAAGTCCTATTAAAATCAGGAAGTTGGAGTAAAGGAGCATGTGTCAACTTTCAATACCATGAAGGCTTCTTCCTGTGCAGTACCCCAAACAAAAGGCACATCCTTTTTGTAAGCTCATTGTGAGGTGCAGCAATGGTGCTGAAATCTCTCACAAAACGCCTATAGAAACCAGCGAGGCCAAGAAAACTCCTCACTTGTGTGACCGTTTTGGGCTGCGGCCAAATCTCAATAGCTTCAATCTTGTCTTTATCAACTTCAATTCCCTGTGGAGTAACAACATAGCCAAGAAAAGATACTCAGTGAGTGCAGAAGGTGCACTTCCCAAGGTTACCAAACAAACATGCATCACGTAGAGCAATAAAAACAACACGTAAATGTTCCTCCAAAGATCTGCTATAAATCAATATATCATCAAAATAGACTACCACAAATCGTCCAATGAAAGCACGTAAAATTTCGTTCATTAGTCTCACGAAAGTACTAGGTGCATTAGTTAACCCAAAAGGCATGACTAACCACTCATATAAACCAAACTTAGTTTTAAATGCCGTTTTCCATTCATCTCCCAATTTCATACGAATTTGATGGTATCCACTACGCAAATCAATTTTGGAGAAAATTGTAGATCCACTCAATTCATCGAGCATGTCATCTAGCCTAGGAATAGGATGACGATAACGAATAGTAATATTATTAATGCCTCTATAATCAACACACATGCGTGACGTACCATCCTTATTAGGCACTAGTATAATAGGAACAACACAAGGACTAAGAGATTCGCGGATGTAACCTTTGTCGAGCAGCTCCTGTACTTGACGCATAATCTCCTTCGTCTCCTCTGGATTGGTACGGTATGGTGCACGGTTGGGTAGCGATGCACCAGGAATTAAGTCAATTTGATGCTCAATCCCTCGAATAGGTGGTAATCCCGGTGGCACGTCTTGTGGGGAGACGTCAGCGAACTCCTGCAAAATGTTAGTGATAGTAGGGGGGCAAAGAGGAAGGCACGTCCTCGAATGAAAATAATGCCTCTTTGCACACAAAAGCATAGCAAACAGATTTGCTGAAATCTAGCTCATCAATATCAGATTTTGTGGCAAGTAAACATGCACTTTTCAATTTAATTTCATAAGCAACACTAGATGGTTTATTATTAGGTTTCATTTGTTGCTCAAATTCTTTTGCCACAATCTGATTTTCACTGTTATTTTTCTCATGTTTTGCTTTATTAGCTCTATTAATATCATCTTTCAAAATGGATTCAGGAGTCATAGGAAGCAAAGTAATATGGCTATCCTTATGAACAAGAGTATACTGATTATTTCTACCATGGTGTACATAATTTTTATCAAATTGCCATGGTCTACCAAGTAATAAGGAACATGCTTGCATGGGTACCACATCACAATCAACATAATCAGCATATGTAGAGATACTAAAATGCACACGAACAGTACGTGTTACCTTAACCTTGCCGCTGTTGTTGAACCATTGGATGTAGTAAGGATGTGGATGTGGTCTTGTGGTGAGAGATAGCTTCTCCACCATCTCCATGCTAGCCAAGTTGTTGCAGCTCCCTCCATCTATGATGACGCAAACAGAACGTTCCTTCACAACTCCCTTTGTATGGAACAAATTATGCCTCTGATTTTGCTCAGCTTGTGTAACCTGCACACTCAAAACATGTTGAGCAACTAAACATTCATACCTGTCAGCATCTTCAGCAGCCATGTATTGCATCTCATGATCAGAATCATCTCCACCATGTTCTTCATGTGTAATAAGAGCCAAAATCTCCTCATCATAGTCACTAGCGGACTCATACCCACCATCCGCAGTAGCAATCATCACATGCTGAGATTTGCATTCTCTTGCAAAATGTCCTCTTTCCTTACAACAACGACAAATAATATCACTTGTGTGCCCTGCTGATGCCATGGAAGAAGAAGAGCTCTGCGCAGGCCCGGCAGGTGTGCTCTTGGCAGATAGTGGTGGTTGTGCCTGCTTTCTTGTATCACGGCTCGAGGTGGCACCTGATGGAGGTGCTGGTGTAGTGGAAGTAGAGGATGCACGTGGTGTCCATGATGAAGATTGACCTGCAGAAAAGTTAGTTTGCGCCAATGCATGTTGATCCTACACTTCACGTTCAGCTTTACAAGCAAGATGGAATAAACGAGTGATATTAGTATACTCCTTATACTCTAGAATGGTCTGAATCTCTCTATTTAATCCACCCATAAAACGTGCAAGAACAGCTTCATTCTCCTCAACAATACCACATCTAATCATGCCATTTTGTAATTCCTGATAATATTCTTCTACAGAATTTTTTCCTTGTCTTAAATGCTGCAATTTTTGAAGTAATTCACGTTGATAATATGGTTGAACGCAACGAGTACTCATAGCAGTTTTCAAAGCATCCCAAGTAGTTGGAATAGGATATAACCTACAATGTTCAGACCACCAAACCCATGCAAAGCTAGTGAAAGCACAAACAACAGCAGGAACATGTCTCTCCTCAGGATATTGTAAACATGTAAAATGTTGTTCAGTTTCTAACTCCCAAGTAAGATATATATCAAGAACATATCTACCCTCAAATGGTGGAATATTCAATTTCAGTTTAGGAAGATGGTCATGATCTTGTACCTCATATGGTGGTGCAGCCCTACCGTTGCGATGATATACCTGAGGATGACCTGGTGGTGGTGGTGCTGGTGGTTGCACGTAGTCCTGATTTTGATCAACCTCTTCCTCGTAATGGTCCTCCACCTCTGCAGTAGCAGCAGGAGAGACAGAAGCATCAACAGCGGTACCAGAATTTTGCCCAGGGTCAGTGGGAATGTGCTATGCTCGTCCCACTTGATTTGGAAAGCGACGTTGTTGTTGTTGTTGTTGTTGTTGTTGTTGTTGTTGTTGTAGAGGTGCGCTAGGGGCAGCCGGTGGTGGTGGTGGATGACGCGCGAGCAATTCATTAAACTTGTTATCGAGATTTGTTTCGAACGTCTTCTCCATGCCATCTATCTTCTCCATGGCCACTTCTAATCTGTTTAGCGCATTTTGCACCTGTCCACTCATCATTTGCTGAAATTTATCATGCAACTCCTTATTTGTCATGTTCTCCCAGTCAGTCTCGTCGGCTTATGATCCTGCCATGGTTAGCAGCAATAGGAACACACAAGAATATGATCCTACATACTACTAGCAAGAGGTGGTGGTGGGTATCACAAATCCGTCAAGCAAATCTCAAATTCTTACCAGTTCTTACCCAACAGCAGGCGGTGATCGGCAACCGTCGTAGTCAAAACTCTCAAAGCTTGGATAGAGAGATTACCAAGGAGAGTCAAATGCACGACGTAGATGTATGTGGAGCTAGGAAGGCTTATAATATGGTAGCAAAAAGGGTCATCAATAATCAATTTAGAGATGCAAAGTTGAATAAACGCTCAACGACGATACTGTGCTGGTCCTAGGCTAGACCGTGCTAGAGATGCGAGCCTAGAACACTAACAAAATCATGGCGCTGCACGTAAACAAGGGAAAAGCACACTCTGGAACTTTTTTTTCGCTCTGTTTTTTTGGCGCTCCTCTTTTTTGTTGCGAAAAATCTCTATAATGGCGAGTGTCTCAAAACTCTTCCCTCGTGAAACTGACAGGATGGGCACAAATTTTTTTGACTTTTTTTCCCGAAACCTACTCATGCATGGAAACATGAATCGGAAATTAGACGGACCTCGAAAACAAACCTAATATGAAAGGAACTCGGATTGGTGGTGGATATATGGTGGTAGGATATGGCAGCGGTGGTGGTATATGGATACAGATTGGTGATGGTATATGGAGATGGATTGATGTCGGATAAGCGGTGGTGGTAGATGGCAGGGGCGATGATGATGGTGTGGCGGTGGCGTGACAACTTATGACCAGAACTCGAAACTCTAAAAGACTAGACTCTAAGACCAGCAACTAGACACGACGATGCAACCGCAAATTCAACAAAGCAAAATACTCAAAAGACTATGCAAAGGCTCAGATTGGTTCGGATATGATGAACTAACCCTAATTTTTTGGCTTTTTTCGTGGACTGTAGCTATGAAGAACAGACTTGATCTAAACTACGAAAAACTGTAAAATCTCACCGAGCAACCGGGAAATCTGATACCACTTGATAGAGGTGAAGGTGTCTCGATGTTTCGATGAGATAGATATCGTTTTCTGTGGGAGTCGACTTTGACGATCCAACTACGAACGTGCGAAGATGTCACGCCTTAGCAATCCTAAACCAACATCCGAGGGTTATTGACCACGCCAGAGCACGATCAACCTGACCACGAGGGTCTATTTCCTGCGAGCAAACGAAGAACAAGCAAGAAAATGAGATTGCAATCTGGATATTGCGAATAAAATAGGAAAGTTTTATTAATGAAGGTGGGGTTCTGTGACGTCTTGGTCTGGTTGTTGGACACAAACGAAGTACGCGAAGTTGCAGCTATGGTGAGCTTTTAATCTAAACAAAACCCAAAGTCTAACGATGCCCTAAGGGCTGTATATATGGAGAAGAAAGGGGGGGTGAATTTCGTGGCCCTTGGAGGAGGGGTCCGAAACCAACCCTAACTCTTGTTTCCCCACACATACGGACTTTAAAACTTCCTATAATCAACTATTTCGAAATTACATGGGCCTGGCCCAAAAATAAGGTGACACAGCACCTAGAATAGCCTCTGGACGAAATTTATGAAGTGGCATCTTGTATATTTCGTCCAAGGCTTCATGCACTCATTATGGTGGCTTCAAAGTCCTGGAATCATCACTTGTAACTCTGTTCTTGTTCCCCTTGTGCATGCCATTATCTTCATGCTTGAACTTGCTCCAAGGTTCATCTTTCCTGTCAAAGCTAGGCCCTTCATTTGTAAGCAAAACAAATGTATCCAATTTAGGCAGCATCATATTCTCATGAACATTAGAATCGTTACCAAGAAACGGAAGTACCTAATAATTCAATTGGCGTGCGCGAGCTCTAGTAATTGGTCCAGTATGTATAGCAGCAGGGGCTGTGGGTGTAACAATGGTATTGATGTCCTCATCACCTCACCCAAATAAGCCTTCAAATCTGCAATGTTAAAAGCGGGACTAACCCCAAAATCTGCAGGCAGCTCAAGTTTATATGCATTATCATTTATTTTCTCTAACACCATAAAAGGACCATCAACACGTGGCATTAGCTTTGATTTGCGCAAATCAGGAAATCTATCCTTACGCAAATGTAACCAAACAAGATCTCCAGGTGGAAACACAACACGTTTTCTGCCCTTATCTCCAGCAAGTTTATATTAGCATTCATACGCTCAATCTTCTCCTAAGTTAACTCATGCATTCTTAAGATCAATTTAGCACATTGTTTAGCATCCAAATTAACCTTCTCCTAAGATCGAAGAGGCAACAAATCAATAGGTTCACGAGGTAGGAAACCATACACAGTTTCGAAAGGGCACATCTTAGTAGTAGAATGTAGTGAACGATTATAAGAAAATTCAATATGAGGCAAGCATTCTTCCCACATTTTCTTGTTATTCTTCAAAACATCCCTAAGCATAGTAGACAATGTTCTATTGACTACTTCAGTTTGTCCATCACTTTGGGGGTGACAAGTAGTACTAAAGAGCAGTTTAGTCCCCAACTTAGCCCGTAAACATCTCCAAAAGTGGCTAAGAAATTTAGTATCATGATCTGAAACAATAGTATTTGGCACACCATGCAAGCGAATAATTTCACAAAAGAACAAATCAGCAACATTAGCAGCATCATCGTTTTTATGACATGATATGAAGTGTGCCATTTTCGAAAGTCTATCCATGATAAGAAATATGCTATCCCTCCCCTTCTTTGTTTGAGGTAATCCTAAAACAAAATCCATAGATATATCCTCCCGTGGAATACTGGGCACATGCAAAGGCATATATAAACCATGAGGATTAAGTCGTGACTTAGCTTTTTGACATGTAGTGCAGCAAGCAATAAAACGCTCAACATCTCGTCTCGTCTTTGGCCAAATGAAATGTGTAGAAAGTAGCCCCCCCCCCGTCTCGTTCATGCCAAAGTGTCCCATTAATCCTCCTCCATGCGCCTCCTGCAACAACAAAAGACGAACAGAGCTTGCTGGAATGCATAGCTTGTTAGCACGTAACACAAATCCATTGATGAGGACATCAATACCATTGTTACACCCACAGCCCCTGCTGTTATACATAGTAGACCAATTACTACAGCTCGTGCACGCCAATTGAATTATCAGGTACTTTTGTTTCTTGGTAACGATTCTAATGTTCATGAGAATATGATGCTGCCTAAATTGGATACATTTGTTTTGCTTACAAATAAGGGCCTAGCTTGGACAAGAAAGGTGAACCTTGGAGCAATTTCAAGCATGGAGATGATGGCATGCGTAAGGGGAACAGGAATGGAGTTACAAGTGATGATTCCAGAACTTTGAAGCCAGCATCTCATCGAAACATCGGGACATCCTCGCCTCTATCAAGTGGTATCAGATTTCCAGGTTGCTCGGTGAGATTTTACAGTTTTTTGTAGTTTCGCCGCACCATCATCATCGCCCCTGCCATCTACCACCACCGCTTATCCGCCATCTATCTGTCTCCATATACCATCACCAATCTGTATCTATATACCACCACCAATCTGTATCCATATACCACCACCGATCCGTATCCATATACCACCACCGCTGCCATATCCTACCACCATATATCCACCACCAATCCGAGTTCCTTTCATATTAGGTTTGTTTTCGAGGTCCATCTAATTTCTGATTCATGTTTCCTTGCCTGAGTAGGTTTAAAAAAAAGAGTTTGGAGACCCCCGGGCAGTTTTTAGGCCAAAATTTTCACAGGCAAAAATATTTTTTCCCTATCCTATTTTTTGGCTCTTTTGAGCCTTTTGAGCCACGTGCCATCATAGTGATTTTTGTCGCACTTTTTCATCGTCGCTGCCCCGATTTCTGAAAAAAGTCAAAAAAAATCGTGCCCACCCTGTCAGTTTGACGAGGGAAGAGTTTTGAGACACTCGCCATTATAGTGATTATTCGCAAAAAAAAGAGGAGCGCCAAAAAAAACAGAGCGAAAAAAAAGTTCCAGAGTGTGCTTTTCCCTTGTTTACGTGAGCCGCCGTTATTTTGTTAGTGTTCTAGGCTCGTGTCTCTAGCACGGTCTAGCCTAGGACCAACACAGTACCGTCGTTGAGCGTTTATTCAACTTTGCATCTCTGAATTGATTGTTGCTGACCATTTTTGCTACCATATTATAAGCCTTCCCAGCTCCACATACATCTACATCGTGCGTTTGATTTTCCCTGGTAATCGCTCTATCCAAGCTTTGAGAGTTTTGACTACGACGGTTGCCGATCACTGCCTGCTGCTGGGTAAGAACTGGTAAGAATTTGAGATTTGCTTGACGGATTTGTGATTGTGCACCACTTACTAGTAGTCTGTAGGATCATATTCTTGTGTGTTTCTATTGCTGCTAACCATGGCAGACTCACAAGCCAATGAGACTGACTGGGAGAACATGACAAACAAAGAGTTACATGATAAGTTTTAGCAAATGATGAGTGGACAGGTGGGAGATGTGCTAAATAGATTTGAAGAGGCCATGGAGAAGATAGATGACATTGAGAAGGCGTTCGAAAAAAGGCTCGATAACAAGTTTAATGAATTGCTCGCGCATCTTCCACTGCCCGCTGCACCTGTCGCACCTCTACAACAACAACAACAACAACATCGTCTTCTAAATCAAGAGGGACGAGCTCAAAGCGTTCCCATTGAGCCTGGTCAAACTTCTGGTGCTGCTGTACCTACGGTTGGTGCTTCTATCACTCCTGCTGCTACTGCAGAGATGGAGGACCATTACGAGGATGAGGTTGATCAAAATTAGAACTATGTGCAACCACCAGCACCACCACCACCAGGTCGTCCTCATGCATATCATCGCAATGGTAGGGCTGCACCACCACCAGAGGTACGAGATCATGACCATCTTCCTAAACTCAAATTGAATATTCCACCATTTGAGGGTAGATACGTTCCTGATATATATCTTACTTGGGAGTTAGAAACTGAGCAATGTTTTACATGTTTACAATATCCTGAGGAGAGACGTGTTCCTGCTGCTGTTTGTGCTTTCACTAGTTTTGCATGTGTTTGGTGGTCCGAACATTGTAGATTATATCCCATTCCAGCTACTTCGGCTGCTTTGAAAGCTGCTATGCGTACTCGTTGGGTTCCACCTTATTATCAACATGAATTACTTCAAAAATTGCAGCCTTAAGACAAGGAATTTTTTTAGAAGAATATTATCAGGAATTACAAATTGGCATGATTAGATGTGGTATTGTTGAGGAGAATGAAGCTATGCTTGCACGTTTTATGGGTGGATTAAATAGAGAGATTCAGACCATTCTAGAGTATAAGGAGTATACTAATATCACTCCTTTATTCCATCTTGCTTGTAAAGCTGAATGTGAAGTGCAGGATCGACACACATTGGCGCGAACTAACTTTTCTGCAGGTCGATCTTCATCATGGACACCACGTGCATCCTCTACTTCCACTACATCGGCACCTCCATCAGGTGCCACGTCCAGCCGTGATACAAGAAAGCAGGCACAACCACCACTATCTGCCAAGAGCACACCTGCCGGGCCTGCGCAGAGCTTTTCTTCTTCCATGTCATCAGCAGGGCACACAAGTGATATTATTTTTCGTCGTTGTAAGGAAAGAGGACATTGCAAGAGAATGCAAATCTCATCATGTGATGATTGCTATTGAGGATGGTGGGTATGAGTCCGCTAGTGACTATGATGAGGAGACTTTGGCTCTTATTACACATGAAGAACATGGTGGAGATGATTCTGATCATGAGACAAAATACATGGGTCCTGAAGATGCTGACAGGTATGAAAGTTTAGTTGCTCAACGTGTTTTGAGCGTGCAGGTTACACAAGCTGAGAAAAATCAGAGGCATAATTTGTTCCATACAAAGGGAGTTGTGAAGGAATGTTCTGTTCGCGTCATCATAGATGGAGGGAGCTTCAACAACTTGGCTAGCATGGATATGGTGGAGAAGCTATCTCTCACCACAAGACCACATCCACATCCTTACTACATCCAATGGTTCAACAACAGCGACAAGGTTAAGGTAACACGAACTATTCGTGTGCATTTTAGTATCTCTACATACGCTGATTATGTTGATTGTGATGTGGTACCTATGCAAGCATGTTCTGTATTACTTGGTAGACCATGGGAACTTGATAAAAATTGTGTACACCATGGTAGAAACAATCAGTATACTCTTGTTCATAAGGACAAAAATATTACTTTGCTTCCTATGACTCCTGATTCCATTTTGAAAGATGATATTAATAGAGCTAATAAAGCAAAACAGGAGCAAAATAAGAATGAAAATAAGATTGTGGCAAAAGAATTTGAGCAACAAATGAAGCCTAATAATAAACCATCTATTGTTGCTTCTGAAATTAAATTGAAAAGTGTGTGTTTACTTGCCACCAAATCTGATATTGATGATCTAGATTTTAGCAAATCTGTTTGCTATGCTTTTGTGTGCAAAGAGGCATTATTTTCATTCAAGGACATACCTTCCTCTCTGCCTCCCATTGTCACTAATATTTTGCAGGCGTTCGCTAACGTATTTCCACAAGACGTGCCACTGGTATTACCACCATTGCGAGGGATTGAGCATCAAATTGACTTAATTCCTGGTGCATCATTACCCAACCGTGCACCATACCGTACCAATCCAGAGGAGACGAAGGAGATTATGCGTCAAGTACAAGAGCTGCTCGACAAAGGTTATATACGCGAATCCCTTAGTCCTTGTGTTGTTCCTATCATTTTAGTGCCGAAAAAGGATGGTACATCGCGTATGTGCGTTGATTGTAGAGGCATTAATAATATTACTATTTGTTATCGTCATCCTATTCCTAGGCTAGATGATATGCTTGATGAATTGAGTGGCTCTACAATATTCTCCAAAGTTGATTTGCGTAATGGATACCATCAAATTCGTATGAAATTGGGAGATGAATGGAAAACAGCATTTAAAACTAAGTTTGGATTATATGAGTGGTTAGTCATGCCTTTTGGGCTAACTAATGCACCTAGTACTTTCATGAGATTAATGAACGAAGTTTTACGTGCTTTCATTGGACGATTTGTGGTAGTTTACTTTCATGACATATTGATTTATAGCAAATCTTTGGAGGAACATTTGGAACATTTACGTGTTGTTTTTATTGCTCTACGTGATGCATGTTTGTTTGGTAACCTTGGGAAGTGCACCTTTTGCACCGACCGAGTATCTTTTCTTGGCTATGTTACTCCACAGGGAATTGAAGTTAATAAAGCCAAGATTGAAGCTATTGAGAGTTGGCCGCGGCCCAAAACGGTCAGACAAGTGAGGAGTTTCCTTGGCCTTGCTGGTTTCTATAGGCGTTTTGTGAGAGATTTCAGCACCATTGCTGCACCTCTCAACGAGCTTACAAAGAAGGATGTGCCTTTTGTTTGGGGTACCGCACAGGAAGAAGCCTTCACGGTATTGAAAGATAAGTTGACACATGCTCCTTTACTCCAACTTCCTGATTTTAATAAGACTTTTGATCTTGAATGTGATGCTAGTGGAATTGGATTAGGAGGTGTGTTATTACAAGATGGCAAACATGTTGCATACTTTTCTGAAAAATTGAGCGGACCTAGTCTGAACTATTCTACTTATGATAGAGAATTATATGCTCTTGTTCGGACCTTAGAAATATGGCAACATTATTTATGGCCCAAGGAATTTGTTATACATTCTGATCAAGAATCTTTGAAACACATTAAAAGTCAAGCAAAACTGAACTGTAGAAATTCTAAATGGGTAGAATTCATTGAGACTTTCCCTTATGTCATTAAACACAAGAAGGGTAAAGAAAATGTTATTGCTGATGCATTGTCTCGTCGTTATACTATGATTTCACAACTTGACCTTAAAATATTTGGTTTGGAGACCATCAAAGATCAATATGTGCATGATACTGAATTTAAAGATGTATTGCAGAATTGTAAGGAAGGGAGAACTTGGAACAAGTTCGTTCTTAATGATGGATTTGTGTTTCGTGCTAACAAGCTATGCATTCCAGCTAGCTCCGTTCATCTTTTGTTGTTGCAGGAGGCGCATGGAGGAGGATTAATGGGACACTTTGGCGTCAAGAAGACGGAGTATATACTTCGTACACATTTCTTTTGGCCAAAGATTAGACGGGATGTTGAGCGTTTTGTTGCTCACTGTACTACATGTCAAAAAGCTAAGTCACATCTCAATCCTCATGGTTTATATATGCCTTTGCCTGTACCTAGTGTTCCTTGGGAGGATATATCTATGGACTTTGTTTTAGGTTTACCTCAAACAAAGAAGGGGAGGGATAGCATATTTGTTGTCGCGGATAGATTTTTGAGAATGGCACAATTTATACCATGTCATAAAAGCAATGATGTTGTTAATGTTGCTGATTTATTCTGTCGTGAAATTATTCGCTTGCATGGTGTGCCAAATACAATTGTTTCAGATCGTGATACTAAATTTCTTAGCCACTTTTGGAGATGTTTATGGGCTAAGTTGGGGACTAAACGGCTTATTAGTACTACTTGCCACCCCCAAACTGATGGACAAAATGAAGTAGTCAATCGAACTTTGTCTACTATGCTTAGGGCAGTTTTGAAGAATAATAAGAAAATGTGGGAAGGATGCTTGCCTCATATCGAATTTGCTTATAATTGTTCATTGCATTCTACTACTAAGATGTGCCCTTTTGAAATTGTGTATGGTTTCCTACCTCGTGCACCTATTGATTTGTTGCCTCTTCCATCTTCGGAGAAGGTTAATTTTGATGCTAAAGAATGTGCTGAATTGATTTTAAAAATGCATGAGTTAACTAAGGAAAACATTGAGCGTATGAATGCCAAATATAAACTTGCTAGAGATAAGGGTAGAAAACATGTTGTGTTTGCACCTGGAGATCTTGTTTGGTTACACTTGCGTAAGGATAGATTTCCTAATTTGCGCAAATCAAAGCTAATGCCACGTGTTGATGGTCCTTTTAAGGTGTTAGAGAAAATAAATGATAATGCACATAAACTTGAGCTACCTGCAGATTTTGGGGTTAGTCCCACTTTTAACATTGCAGATTTGAAGCTTATATGGGTGAGGAAGATGAGCTTTCGTCGAGGACGACTTCATTGCAACAAGGGGAGGATGATGAGGACATCAATACCATTGTTACACCCAGATCCCCTGTTGTTATACATACTAGACCAATTACTAGAGCTTGTGCACGCCAATTGAATTATCAGGTACTTTCGTTTCTTGGTAAAGATTCTAATGTTCGTGAGAATATGATGCTGCCTAAATTGGATACATTTGTTTTGCTTACAAATGAAGGGCCTAGCTTGGGCAAGCAAGATGAACCTTGGAGCAAGTTCAAGCATGGAGATGATGGCATGCGCAAGGGGAACAAGAATGGAGTTACAAGTGATGATTTCAGGACTTTGAAGCCACCATCTCATCGAAACATCGGGACACCTAGCCTCTATCATCCATCATTAACAACGAACTTGTTCCATGCTCTCCCTTCTTTACAATTCTACAATACATCTTTAAATTCAGCATCACGCGCATAATGGTCTTTGATGGTCTCCAAACCAAATATTTTAAAGTCAAGTTGTGAAAGCACAGTGTAGCGACGAGACAGTGCATCAGCAATAACCTTTTCTTTACCCTTGTGTTTTACGACATAAGGAAAAGTCTCAATGAACTCAACCCATTTAGCATGTCTATGGTTCAATTTTGCTTGAATTTTAATATGTTTCAAAGATTCATGATCAGAATGTATAACAAATTCTTTGGGCCATAAATAATGTTACCATGTTTCTAAAGTCTGAACAAGAGCATATAATTCCTTATCATAAGTAGAATAGTTCAAACTAGGCACACTCAATTTTTCAGAAAAGAATGCAACCGGTTTACCATCTTGTAATCACACACCTCCCAATCCAATTCCACTAGCATCACATTCAAGCTCAAAAGTCTTATTAAAATCAGGAACTTGGAGTAAAGGAGCATGTGTCAACTTATCTTTCAATATCGTAAAGGCTTCTTCCTGTGCGGTACCCCAAACAAAAGGCACATCCTTCTTTGTAAGCTCATTGAGAGGTGCAGCAATGGTGCTGAAATCTCTCATGAAACACCTATACAAACCAGCGAGTCCAAGAAAACTCCTCACTTGTGTTACCGTTTTGGGCTGCGGCCAACTCTCAATAGCTTCAATCTTGGCTTTATCAACTTCAATTCCCTGTGGACTGACAACATAAGCAAGAAAAGATACTCGGTCGATGCAAAAGGTACACTTCCCAAGGTTACAAAACAAACGTGCATCACGTAGAGCAATAAAAACAACACGTAAATATTCAAGATGTTCTTCCAAGGATCTGCTATAAATCATTATATCATCAAAATAGACTACCACAAATCGTCCAATGAAAGCACGTAAAACTTTGTTCATTAATCTCATTAAAGTAGTAGGTGCATTAGTTAACCCAAAAGGCATGACTAACCACTCATATAATCCAAACTAAGGTTTAAATGTTGTTTTCCATTCATCTCCCAATTTCATACGAATTTGATGGTATCCACTACGCAAATCAACTTTGGAGAATATTGTAGAGCCACTCAATTCATCAAGTATAGCATCTAGCTTAGGAATAGGATGACGATAACAAATAGTAATATTATTAAAGCCTGTACAATCAACACACATACGTGATGTACCATCGTTTTTTGGCACTAATATAATAGGAACAACACAAGGACTAGGAGATTCACGTATATAACCTTTGTCGAGCAGCTCTTGTACTTGAGCATAATCTCCTTCGTCTCCTCTGGATTGGTACGGTATGGTGCATGGTTGGGTAGGGTTGCACCGGTAATTAAGTCAATTTGATGCTCAATCCCTCGAATAGGTGGTAATCTCGGTGGCACATCTTGTGGAAAGACGTCACTGAACTCCTGCAAAATATTAGTGACATGTAACGCCCCGAGACCGGCGCTCCAGATGCCTTCCATGATTTCCGAGATTCGTCCTGTGATTTGTTTGGTTCGTTGCACTCATCTTTGCATCATGTGCATTGCATCATGTCATCATGCCATCTTTTTATCAACTAGCTAAACTCACTTAAATAAATTGTGTGGATCTTCGGTCCATTTAAAGCGAGGGAATTCACATGGTGATTTCTCTTTATAACATATCCACCTAATAATTATGGAGCTATTATAACATTCCATTAGTTGGAATTAACCAGAACACACTTGCAAAACAATTCCCGTGCCTTTTCCACTTCGAGTTTGACCTTCAAATCTTGTCCACAATTCTTATCACTTTTATCGAGGGTCCTCCAAAATCCTCAACATTTTTTGCACATCCCTATAGCCTAGCCTCCATTCAAACTATTTTGGCTCAAGTTAAATAAGTTTGAATTTAAATTCTCCTAACTCGTTGGAACCTTTGTTGTTGGGTTAGAAGTTTTCCATAAAGCCTGACAAAAATGCCCCGCCATATTATTCCTGTACGTAGTCTCTTCTCTTAATTCTTTGACCTCTCCCTATTTTTCTGAAAGAGATATTCAAATGGAATAGAGGAGAGGAGAGAAAGAGAGCTAGTCCAGCTGGCCTCCCTAGGCCCAACTCCAGCGCCGGCCCATACCTCTCCTAAGGCCCAGCCGCCCCACTACCTCCTAAACCTAGCCTGATCCCCACGCGCACCCTCTCCCTCTCTAGTTCCCGTGGCCGCAGCCACCACGCCCTCGATCCGCATCTCTCCCTCCTCTCAATCTCTCCCTCTCCCTTCCTCCAGCGCCGCATCCTGCCCATTCCCTTCGTCTCTCTCTCTCGATCCCACCTCACTCTAGCCACCCCGCAGCAGAGCACCACGAGCGCCGTCTCCTGCCGTGAGCCCCTTCGCGTCGGCCTCTCCTCCTTCCTCGACGTGCCTCTGCCTCCGGCCGCCTCTAGCGAGCAGCTCACCTACTTCGTCCATGGCCTCCGCCGCCCCTTGAGCTCCAGCCTCACCTGAACTTCACCGACCTCCTGCGATGCCCGCGCTTGAACCGGCGCCACCAGCATCACCGGAGCCCAAGTCCGGCGCCGCCTTGCCGCAGTCGAGCTGCGCTATGTTCCTCTGCCCCGACCTCGCCTCCGTCCATGGCAGCCAAGGGCCACCTCGCGCCCGCGCCTCTTCCTCCCTCCATTAGGTCGCAAGTGCGCCGCGCTGCCTTCCTGCTTCGCCTTCTCGCCAGAGATCGGGTCCCTGCGTCTTCTTCACCTCCTGCCCGAGGCCCTGCAACAGCCCCGGTAGCCGTCGTCCCCTGCCGATGGTCTCCGCTGTTAAAAGTGCAACTATCCCTAGGTGGTTTTGGTAATTCCTAAAAACATATATCTCATTGAGCTAATGCTATTTCAAGATTAATATCTCAGGAAAGCTCAATGATTGGCATGGCATGGATGAGAAAAGTGGACCCCTCAAAATGATAAGGACAAAGGATTGGCTCAAGCTGAAAGCTCAAGACTCTACTTTTTCCATTTTAGTGATCCAAGATCACATTGAGTCTATAGGAAAAGCCAATACTATCAAGGAGGGATGAGGTGTTGCTTAATGAGGTTCTTGCTCAAAATGCTTAGTGATATGCTCCAAAACCCGCAATTACTTTCTCACATCCACATATGACCTAAACCAAAAGTCAAACTTGGCCCCACCAATTCTTCCTATCCGGCGCCACCGAGTTTCAAATGTCATAGCCACTGCCACAAACCCTAGGAAAATCGGTCTCACCGAGATGGGGTTATAATCTCTCTGTTTCCCTTCATAACATTTTGGTCTCACCGAGATGAGCGATCGGTCCCAATAAGATTGCAATGTAAACTCTTTGTTTTCCCTTCGTAACGTTTTGGTCTCACTGAAATGAGTGATCGGTCCCACCGAGTTTACCTGACCAACTCTTTGGTTAGCTTATTACCAAAATCAGTCTCACCGAGTTTGTATAATCGGTCTCACCGAGATTACGTTATGCCCTAACCCTAATCATATCGGTCCTACCGAGTTGCATGTCGGTCCCACCGAAAACCCTAACGGTCACGAGCTTTGTTGAATCGGTCTGACCGAGTTTAACCATTCGGTCCCACCGAGCTTGGGAAGTTATGTGTAACGGTTAGATTTTGTGTGGAGGCTATATATACCCCTCCACCACCTCTTCATTCATGGAGAGAGCCATCAGAACGAACCTAGACTTGCAACTTACTTTTTCTGAGAGAGAACCACCTACACTTGTGTTGAGACCAAGATATTCCATTCCTACCATATGAATCTTGATCTCTAGCCTTCCCCAAGTTGCTTTCCACTCAAATCTTCTTTCCACCAAATCCAAATCCTGTGAGAGAGAGTTAAGTGTTGGGGAGACTATCATTTGAAGCACAAGAGCAAGGAGTTCATCATCAACACACCATTTGTTACTTCTTGGAGAGTGGTGTCTCCTAGATTTGCTAGGTGTCACTTGGGAGCCTCCGACAAGGTTGTGGAGTTGAACCAAGGAGTTTGTAAGGGCAAGGAGATCGCCTACTTCGTGAAGATCTACCGCTAGTAAGGCAAGTCCTTCGTGGGTGATGGCCATGGTGGGATAGATAAGGTTGCTTCTTCGTGGACCCTTCATGGGCGGAGCCCTCCATGGACTCACGCAACCGTTACCCTTCGTGGATGTACGATAGCACCACCTATGGGAACCACGACAAAAACATCCGTGTCTCCAATTGCGTTTGAATCCTCCAAACCCTTCCCTTTACATTCTTGCAAGTTGCATGCTTTACTTTCCGCTGCTCATATACTCTTTGCAAGCTTGATTGAATTGTGTTAAGATTGCTTGACTTGTCCAAAGTTGCTAAAATCTGCCAAGAACTAAAATTGGGAAAAGGCTAGATTTTTATTTGGTCAAGTAGTCTAATCACCTCCCTCTAGACATACTTTCGATCCCACAAGTGGTATCAGAGCTTGGGTCTCCATTTTCTTTGATTTCCATAGCTTTTGGTGGTCATAGCCTTGGTTTCACAACCTAGGAGAGTATGGCGTCTAGCGAGGGAAATTACCACTGTAGAGGTCCTTACTTTGATGGCACTAATTTTGCTAGTTGGAAGCATAAGATGAAAATGCATATTCTTCGACATAAGCCCGCCGTTTGGGATATTGTGTGTATTGGCTTGGGAGGTGAATTGTTTGATGGGAGAGAACTGAACGTGAAGCTACCATTGAAGAATTGAAGATGCTACAATACAATGCTCAAGCTTGTGATATCCTCTTCAACATATTGTGCCCCGAAGAATTCAACAAAATCAGCCGTTTTGAGAATGCAAAGGATGGGATACTTTGATTGATATGCACGAAGGTACCGACTCCGTCAAGGAATTCAAGTTGGATGTGCTTCAAAGTCAACTTGACAAGTTCAAAATGAAGGATGGTGAAGTTGTCGCTAAAATGTACTCTAGGCTTGCTCTTATCACAAATGAGATTGCCGGCTTAGGAAGTGAAGAGATGACCGGCAAATTCATCATCAAGAAGATCCTAAGAGCCTTGGATGGAAAATATGATACCATATGCACATTGATCCAAATGATGCTAAATTACAAAGATCTCAAGCCAACAGAAGTCATTGGAAGAATTGTTGCTCATGAGATGTCACTCAAGGATAAGGAGGAGCTCCATAACAAGTCAAGTGGTGCTTACAAAGCCTCATGTGAAGCTCCCACATCATCAAGTGAGAAACAAGCCTTCAATGAAGAATTGAGTCTAATGGTGAAGAACTTCAACAAGTTCTACAAGAGTAGAAGCAAAGAGAGAAGTTCCAAGTCAAGGTCCTACAATGACAAAAGATCTTCTAGTCGAGAGCGAAACTGCTACAATTGTGGAAGACCCGGACACTATTCCAATGAGTGTACGACACCCTACAAGAGAAGAGAAGATTCTCCAAAAAGAAGAAGTAGAAGAGAAGAATCACCATCAAGAGAGAGAAGGAGTAGAGATGATCGTTATGAATGAAGAACATCCCGGAGAAGCAAGGATTCTAAAAGGAAGGACAAGTCATCAAGGAGCTACACAAATGAAGACATCAAGCTCATGTTGGTGAATGGGTATCCGGCTCCGACTCCGACAATCACTGTGAGAGAAGCTATCACTCCGACTCCAAATATACTCAAGATCAAGGTGTTGCCGGTCTAGCACTTGTGTCAACCAACTCCTACGACATATTTGATTCACCAAATGAAGGAATTGGAAGATGCTTCATGGCCAAAGGTCCAAAGGTATCACACCCGAGTATGTTGATTTCAATAGTGATGAAGATGACTTGTTAGGTGATGATGATGTACTTGTTGACAACTCTAGTGATGAATACTATGATGAAACATCAATTAATCATGCTAATCAAGATGAAACGAATGACAATGATAAGGAGAAGATTGAGTCTCTAACTAAAGAACTAAACACTCTTAAGTTAGCTCATGAAACTATCTTAGGAGATCATCGAGAACTTTTAAGGACTCATGAGAAATTACGTTTTGAGAAGCTCAATCTTGAGCAAGAGCATGAGTTCTTAAAGGCAATCAATGATGATCTTCACAAGAAAAGTTCTTCTTACATTGCCAAGCGTTTACTCTTATCCACTTACATGCCTCAAGTCAAGTCTAGTAACAAGAACAAGAAGGATTCTTCCTCTAGTAGTAACAATAATCATGCTAAATCCAACATTGTTGCTTCTAGTAGTTCTCTTGATTCCACTAATGATTCTCCTAGCCAAGTTACACTTGAGCAAGAAAATTGCTTATTGAAGGGAATCATAGAGAAAGGTGTTTACAAGTGCCTTGCCAGGAGTAAGCAATTCGAGGAAATTGTACGCAAGCAAGGAAGGCACTAGAAGAATCAAGGTATTGGTTTTGAACGAAAGTTCAGTGCCAATGGAGTTGAGTGGGAAGAAGATCAATACCCCAAGACGAAGTTTGTTCCTCAACAAGAGAAGTATGATCCTACTTCTTTCAAAGGGACACAAGCTCAAGATGATCTTCCACCACAAGACCACAAGGAAAAAGGCAAGGACAAGCTTCAACAGGAAATTGATGCATTTGAAGAAGCTCCTAAGGCCTTGGTCAAGTGGGTTCCCAAGACTACATCAAGTTCCACTTCATCAAGTACAACAAGAACCCCGAGGATTCCCATCAAGATGGTGTGGATCCCGAAGAACAAGAACTAGAGAGTTCTTGAGGGTGACTCTGGTAACATACTTCACTCTTATCATTTTGGCAAGAACAAGTGCAATCAACTTCCACATCTTGCACTAGTTCAAGGAGTCACAAACCCTCTTGTTGGTAAGACAGGGGACAAGGTAACCTAATGCTCTCATAGACATCATCTTGTGTGTGCGTCAGTCTATGTCTATGGATATCCTTGTTTGTTCCTTGTGGGACTAACGCGTGTAGGTATTGAAAGTGCAACTCACTCCAAAGGATAGCTCCGAATAATCTACATCAACTTAGAGCATCCACATCTTCAACACCTACATGAAGTCATCATTGAAAAAACCCAAGGTTAGTTCATCCCTCTTAGGGGGGATCTCACATCTAGGGGGAGCTTTACTCTAAGAATTGAGCTAAAGCAACTCTAATGGTGTGAACACAACAACGCTTTATGTAAAAGTGGTAACCCCACTTGTGCTTAAACGATGAGTATGACCTATGATCAAATGTTCTCATTTCACTCCTAAGTTAATATACTCATATATAGATGACCTAGCATCGCCAATTGCTTGATAGATGCTAGAATTGTTTGTGCATGCTTTGTGACATATTTCATTTGTCATTTTATTGTGTGAGCATGTTGGTTGCATAATTTACTCACTCGAGGACATCCACTTGTTTTTTTGATTGGTTGGTTTCTTTTTCTCTTGCCAAGTGGATGGACAAGAATGCCTAAGAACCTTCTCTAGCTATCTATGCTCTTCTCGTCTCAAACTGTATTCATGCTGCATCACAAAGTTTGATCAAGTCAGATTCGAATCACTCTGTGTGAGGAGCACTCGCAGTCCCCGATTCGTCATAGACTTAAACTTCCAAAACTTCTTTGAGCATTTCGGTCTGACCAATTCATCCATTTCGGTCATACCGAGATCACTAAGTCGATCTAGGTTTTTAATCTCAGTGCAACCGATTTGAACTTTTTGGTCACACCGAGTTGCAGTAACTGCTTGTAGTTATGCATCTCGGTGCCACCGCGTTGTTCCAGTAGGTCACACCGACAGGGTCAGGCTATATATACCCATGGGCCAAAATTTGGAAAACTTTCCGAACCGCTTCGCCCGCGCTCAGCCTGCTCTACCTCACTGGGTCTCCGGATCGTCCTCCTCGTTGCCAGCCGCCTCCAGTTGCTGGTCTCCACCTCCGTCAACGGGATCGTCTCCGCCGTTGCCACCATAGCAAGTCCATCGCCGAACTAGGGTATGGACTTGATCTTTGTGCTGTTCTCACTTCGATTCCCGAGCACATTGTTTTGCCATGTATCTTGCCACGATTGAGATCACTCTATCCAATGAAAACACTCCGTAGTTTAGATGAGGATTGAAAATTTAGGGTTAGGTTTCCGCTGAAACCATCTCGGACCGACCGAGTTGTTGAAATCGGTTCCACCAATTTGGCTCAAGCCATTGCACATGTGATTCTCGGTCTGACCGAGAATTGCAAATCGGTGTAACCGAGTTCGAGTCTTTGTGAAACCCTAGCAGTCTCGGTGCCACCGAACTGTGACTCGGTCTGACCGAGTTCACTAGTTTTGGTTCCAACAGCTGCTTTGGTATCACCGAGATTTCAAATCGGTAGATCCGAAATGCTCTCTGTGGAAAACTAAAACTAATTTTTTGATTCATTCTTTTGCAAAAACCTCTGCACTTTGTGATGCTCAACCACTCTACCTCATCTATAATCTATTCACAGGGTCTGCTGTCAGTGTTTGCATCATGTCAGATCAGAGTGACAGTCAGAACAAATCTGAGGAGCAGGTTCGGATGAGTGAGGGCACTAGTCCCTCCAGTAGCTCAGATGATGGAAGCAGGAGCACACCCAGCAACTTGCCTAAGGCAGTCACTAGGACCAGAAAGAAGAAACCTCAGATTTTGAGGATGAGGACTGTGTGGCCATTGAGGAAGAGGCCACCTCAAAGAGCAAAGTCCTAAAAAAGGAATATGGAACAACTGCTACCACTAAGCCAGGGATGAAGCAAAAGGTTCCTACCAAGAGAGCTCCCATGTCAAAAGCCAGTACATCCACTCAAGTGACTTTGGGATCTGCACCCAAAGAGCAGGTTGTGGCAGAATAGAAAAGGAAAGAGGGTCAAGAAGACCACTGCCAGAGTGCTTGGGAGATCTTCAATAATGAAAGACTATGAAGAAGAGGAAGAGGATGCAGCACCAGCACCCAAAGCTCAAAAGCTTATGGGAGATTCTATAAGGGCAGGGGATGTTCCATCTAAGCCTAATACTGCTCCTAAGATTGCTACTCTAGCTCCAAAGTAAAAACCAAAGAGGAGAACCAGGAATATGCCTGCTGAGGAGAAGAACGAGGCCCCAGTGCCTGAAGTTGCAATGGAAGAAGAAGATGATGAGTCAGATGTCTTGAGGAAGTTGAAGCCAAAAATTCCAGATCACAATGATGCTCATCCAGTAGCTGAGAACATGAAGATAAGGATGGATTCAGGATTGAGGCAATGGAGGGAGTCAGATCCATATGCCACCAGAAGAAGAATTGTTGTGGACTACAGGTTCCATACCAAGGAACAACAGGACTTCTATGAGATAGTGTTGGTTGACAAGAAGCCAATAGTGTGTGACAAGAGATGGGTTGATTGGAAATGTAACATCCCAAATTTTCAATTTGGAATGTTATACATAGATCATCCTTGCATATCATATTTTATTGCATTTTGTCTCGTGATCCTCGAAATCCTCAGCAACTCAAGGACCCTCAGAGAGAGTTGGGGATTTCCACGGTTTTCAGTTTTGATTTTTATCAAATATTGAAACAAGGATTTTTGGTTTTAATTATTTTTGCCTCCGAAAATATTTCATATTAAAGTATATGAGAGGAGATAATATGACTTCTCCAAAATCACTGAAATATTGGAGGAAAAATATTAAAATCAAATATTTGTTTTAATTGGATTTTATTGCAATTTTGTTTGCATTAGAAAAATTGCACGTTTTCAAAATTGCATTTTAGGGCCAAGAGAATGTTCATCTCGTTCTAAATATTTTATTTAGACGGTGAAAACTTGTTTTGGCATTTCAGATTTTTATTTTATTTTCTAGGGTTTTTTTTCTGTTCGGCGGAATCGTTTTAAAAAAAATCTTCGGGCGCCCACTGGGCCGAAACCCAGCCGGGACGTCCCATCTTCCCCGCCGCCTCGTCCCGCGCCAAGACAGCGCCGCCGCCGCCGCTGACTCTGACGGAGTCCGAGCCGGACTCCGCCTCCCCGCCGCCTTGCCCCTCCCCCAAGCCACCTCTCCCTCCCCTCTTTAAATACCCAAGCCCCCCCCCCGCCACCACCACCCACCCTGTCACCCGCAGCCCCGCCACCGCAGCCGCGCCACCGCCTCTACCACGCCTTGCCACGGCTGCAAGCCGCCGCCGCTCCCACGCTGTGCTGCCTTGCCCCGCCGCCGCTCTCGTGTCTCGCCGGACCCGACGAGGTAGCCGTTCGCCGCCGTTTTTTTTAAAAGAAACTATTTCGTTTTTTTTAAACCTAGTTTGTTTTTTTAGATCGGTTCGCCAGTTTTTCCCGGTTGTTCTCTTTAGTGGACGTTCGTCCATACGTTCGTTTTAACGAACGGTTTTCACTCGTTCGTTAGCCTGTTCGTCAGCTTTCTTTTATCGTATTTTTCCACGATTATTTCTGATCGCGATTTCTGATCCGATTTTAGTTTCAGTTTATCTTTTTGCTCGTTTATCGGAATCAGGCAATTCAAGCGTGTAGATCTTCGTCTCGAGACCCTCTTTCTGTTTAATCAACTTGAACAAGATTTTGCTACTGTAAAATTTGACGTTAGTCCAGATTAGTAAACGGATCTTGTTTCTTTCGCCGTTTGAGTTTCGTTGCTCCGTTTGATTTGATTCTTTTTTGCAACCGAAGTTCTTAAGTTGAACTTTCTGGTAGATCTTCTTATTTGAGATTGACCCGTGCTTCTTTGCTTGATTGCTTATGCATGCTATTGTTTGTTTGCGATAGAATTCCTGGAGTGTGAAGTGTGTTATTTGGAGTCCCTAGGTTTCGCGGATCATCAGCAAGGCAAGTAACACTTTGATCATACCCCTTTATCACCCAGTTTTTATGCATTAGTTCCAATCCTCAAACATTGCATGACTAGGATGCCATTAACATGTGGGTTGGGAAGTAGTTGATGAAGTAGAACCTATTGCCTTGCTATATTCAAACCTTGGGAGTTACTTATACGAATTGCTTATATTGCTATGCTATGCTCATAGACCTGGTTTGGGTGAGTGAAATCCATGACAGATGTGAGATTGTTAATTAATGGTTTAACTTAAGGTGGCAACTTGAATGCACATCTGGGTGGACTGAGGCACCTGGAGAACCTACTGTTGCCTGTATTTTTGGAAATCCCGGGGTTCCGTGTGATTTCCCTATGGACCTCCACCCAGGCTCAAAGGGAACTGAGATGATTCATGCTAGAAACTTCCGTGTGCAGCCACAAGCTATTATGGGCTCTAGCATAGTTGAGTAAGTTACATGAAGATCTTGAAGAGGTGGATCAGCAGGTAGTGGGTTGTAGGTTTGGTATGGTCTACCCAGAGTAGAGAGTTAATGTTCCTGAAAGACTGTGTCTCGGTCATCCGTTTCTCAAACACCTTGTAGTGCGAGAAATCCAACAGAGGCGATCGAGTCTTGTGGGGAAAAGTGCGCAAACCTCTCCAGAGTGTACAAACTAATCATGGTTAGCCATGTCCCCGTTTATGGACATCTTGAGTATCTAGTACTTGGAGTATCTTAAGTATCTCATCACTTTTTAACTTAATATTGCTGGGTTGATAATTACTTTAATTGGGATTGAGTTGGAGGTACCTTCTCAATGATGTTTCAACTACCATGATAGTTAAATGAAAATCTATTCCTTTGTTGTAGGGAAAAATTGGCTTTTCGCAAAAACTATAACCATAGAGATTTCCACCAGCCAAATATGCATGTAGTGATAGCATTATTCTGTTCTTGCTTTACTGTGTTACTTTGCCAGCATATTCCATGTGCTGACCCGTTTTCGGGCTGCAACGTATTATGTTGCAGACTTTTCAGACGAGGAGTAAGGTTTGCTAGGTCGTTGCCGTGCAGCTCAGCTATGCCATTGGATTTGATGAACTCACTTTATCTTCCAAGCCTTCCGCTGTAATCGTATTAGATGGCCTTAAGCCATATTTATTGTAATAAGTTCTCTTTGGAGACATTCAATGTAATAAGTGTGTGATTGCTACTCTGTTATAAATCCTCGATTACTGTGTGTGTCAGCATTACCGATCCAGAGATGACACTGAAGCACAGAGACTTGACCGTTTGAGGTCGGTTCGCTAGAAGATGGTATCAGAGCACATGCTAAGTGTAGGACACGACCATTAAGCTAAAGACATAGATCACTATTCTCTTCTCATTTCTGACTCCTCTCCATTTTCCACTCTTTAGGATGTCGGATGCAAGGAACAAGTTTGCACAACCGGATGAAGACACACCTTTTGGACGACACTTGAAGGAAGTCAGTAGGTACTTGAACATAGGAATACCAAGCTTCACCGGGACATACAACGCCACTTTACCAGAAGAGGAGCGATGGATGATTCAAGTTCAAGTTCTAGGAAGGACCTTCATGCCAGTCACTAAACCCATAGAGTTTTCCTTTGATGCACCATCCTGGAGTCTAGGAAAGATTATGGCAGCTCACATCACCATGGGACGCATTGGAGAAGTTTACCAAAAGGAGCTTAAGGATACTATCTACCAGATCTGTGGGCGCCGAGATGAGCAATGGGAGATGATCAGCACCAGGAAAGATAGATCAATTGCAGCTTTCATCCAGGAACTAAACCAGCACATTCGACGCCAGGAGAATCAAATGTGCGCAGGCATGATAGATCTGAAGAAGGCGAAGACAAGGATCATCGAACCGGAAGAAGAACTTAAGTCTACACGCGATGGATACAAGGAGGAAATTGCGACACTACTAGAGAAGAATGTCGACCTGATTAAGAATATCAGAGTATTCATGGGAGACCCCGCACCAGTAGAAGAAGATGAAGAACCCAAGGAGATTTGTCAGGAGGGCTACATCATCATCGACGACACCAACTCCGACCTTAGCGATGATGACTTTGAAGATGAAGCTGGAGCAGATATCATGGAGTCTTCAACCGAGGAATATTTTTAGTAGACCACCACATCAGTAGTAGTATTCCACCATGTAAATAGTGTAGTCCGAGCACTTTCGTGATAGTTCTAGACCAATTGTATGCCCTTTCTTGATTGATTGAGTGAAATGATTGTGTTTGGCTCATGTGCATATGGGTAGTGCTTTCTCATTAGACCTCATTCTATTCTAATCTCTCCCCTCTAAACCCATCAGATGCCTCCGAGACGTGACCCCGGATTCGCTTTCCCACCCGAGCTCACTTAGTTGATCCAGTAGCAGAATACCCTAATGTAGTTATTAGTCTAGAACCAAGGCAACAACAACAACAATAACAATCCACCACCACCACAAGTTGACAACTTAGCCCGTTTTCTGAGGTTGCAACCGCCGGTGTTTTCCAGTAGCACCGAGCCTATAGTAGCAGATGATTGGCTCCACAGAATTGGAAGGGAGTTAACCACTGCAGGATGTATCGATGCCGAGAAGGTGCGTTTTGCCGCACATCAGTTGGATTGACCAGCAGCCTCATGGTGGGAGAATTACACTGTCACCTACCCTATAGACGCGGTGACATGGGACCAGTTTCAGCAAGCCTTCCATACAACCCATGTCTCAACTAGAGCTATGAGTATGAAGAAGCGTGAGTTTCGCAACTTACGCCAGGGGAACCATACTGTGGCTCAGTACGCGGATGAGTTTAGCAAGTTATCTCGCTATGCCCCTGATGATGTGGCCACAGATGCCGCAAAGCAGGAGAAGTTTATGGAAGGGCTGCATGATGAGATGAGCATGCAGTTGATGGTGGCAACATTCAGCAACTACCAGGAGTTGGTAGATAAGGCTCTTATGATTGAAGGGAAGCAGCAGGAGATTGAGAACCGTAAGAGGAAGTATGGACAAGGGAGGTATACCTCAGGAGCTCAGCAGAAGCCTCGCTTAAACCCGAACTCGGGAGGACTTGTTCATAACCATGGAGGCCACACCCATAATGGAGGAAGTAACCATAATCATACTGGCCCAAGGAATGGGAATGGGAATGGAGCAAGCAACAATCAGAACCGCCCCAATCCAGCCACACCCACCAAGAGAGACCTAAGCCACGTTACTTGTTTCAAGTGCAGGAAGACTGGACACTATGCCACGGAGTGCCCTGAAGGGAAGAATGGAAACAGAAATGGGAGCGCTGGGAAGAATCCTAATCCATTCAACAAAGGACAAGTGAACCACATTAACATGGAGGAGGTTGAAGAGCAGCCAGACGCGGTTATATGTAAGTCTTTGGTTAAGTCATTTACCGCTCTTGTTCTTTTTGATACTGGTGCATCGCATTCATACATATCAAGGGAATTCGTGGATAAGTTTAAACTACCGATCCAAACCCTTAGGACCCCTCTATTAGTAAGTTCACCTAGAGCAGAGTATATGGCTAGTCGATGGTGCGACCAGATACCCTTAACCATTGGCAACCATGTTTTTCCGTCCGACCTAATTATCTTGGAGTCACAAGGATTGGATGTGATATTAGGAATGAACTGGATGTCAAAGTACGGAGGAAGCATTGACTGTGTTAGTAGATCAATTTGCCTCACCACCCCTGAGGGAAAAAGGATCAAGTATGTATCTAGGCATGCGCCAAGAAGTAGCCAAGTAAATACCCTCACGGGAGTTGTTCAGGAGGAAGTGCCTATAGTAAAGGATTGCCCGGATGTTTTCCCAGAGGAGTTACCAGGCATGCCATCGGATCGAGATATCGAGTTTTTGATAGAGCTATTGCCAGGCACAGGGCCAATATCCAAGAGACCTTATCGGATGCCCGTGAATGATCTGGAGGAGATTAAGAAACAGATCAAGGATTTATTGGAGAAAGGTTACATTCGACAGAGTTCATCACCATGGGGAGCCCCAGTGCTTTTGGTTGAGAAGAAGGATAAGTCCTTAAGAATGGCTGTTGATTATCGGGCCTTGAACGAAGTGACGATTAAGAACAAGTACCCATTACCGATGATCAATGATCTGTTTGATCAGCTGCAAGGAGCTAAGGTGTTTTTGAAGATCGATCTGTGATCGGGATACCATCAGTTGAATATACAAGAGAAGGATATACCAAAAACAACATTCACCACACGGTACAGGTTATATGAATATACGGTCATGTCGTTTGGACTGACTAACGCCCCTGCCTATTTCATGAGCATGATGAACAAGGTGTTCATGGAATGTTTGGATAAGTTTGTTGTGCTGTTCATTGATGATATAATGGTATATTCGAAGAATGAAGAGAAGCACAAGGAGCATTTGCGTTTAGTTCTCGAGAAACTCAGGGAACATCAGTTGTATGCCAAGTTCAGCAAATGTGAGTTTTGGTTAAAGGAAGTCGGATTCCCTGGACATGTTATATCATGAGAGGGTATAGCAGTTGACCCCACCAAGGTTCAGTCAGTCACTGAATGGTTGGCAGCCACTTCAATTAGCGAGATCCGCAGTTTTCTTGGACTCACAGGATACTATCGGAGATTCATTGAGAATTTTTCCAAGATCGCAAAGCCAATGACAGAATTATTGAAGAAGGATACCAAGTTTAAATGGACGGAAGATTGTGAGGCAAGTTTCCAGGAGCTGTAGAAATGCTTGACTACAGCCCCAGTGCTGACACTGCCAGATATATGTAAGGATTTCCAAGTGTATTGCGACGCCTCTCGCCTAGGACTTGGAAGTGTGCTTATGCAGGACGGAAGAGTCATTTCGTATGCCTCACAACAACTAAAACCACACGAGTTGAATTATGCCACGCATGAATTGGAGCTAGCAGCTGTAGTGCATGCCTTGAAGACTTGGAGACATTACCTTATTGGAAACCATTGTGATGTGTACACGGATCATAAGAGTTTGAAGTACATCTTCACACAGAAGGAACTGAACCTTAGGCAGAGGAGATGGTTGGAGCTCATAAAGGATTATGACAAGAAGCTTCACTATCATCCAGGAAAGGCCAATGTCGTAGAAGACGCTTTGAGCTGGAAGAGTTATGCTAATACCCTAGAGAGCACGGGATTACCGAAGGAGTTAGCAGAGGATCTCCGGGAACTTCAATTGGAGATTGTTCCTAGAGGTTTTGTTGCAACAATGGAGGTTCAATCTACATTGTTGGGAAAGATTCGAGAAGCTCAAAAGGATGACAAAGAGATTGTGGAGATAAAAGAGAGAATGAGCGAAGGAAAGGCCAAAGGTTTTCGTGAGGATGAGCACGACATCTTATGGTATGAGGACCATGTTTATGTGCCCAATAACACAGAGATCAGGAAATTAATACTTCATGAGGCTCTTGACTCACCATACTCGATACACCCCGGAAACACCAAGATGTATTTGGATTTGAAGGAACGTTTCTGGTGGACAGGGATGAAGAAGGATATCGTCGAGTATGTAGCCGTATGTGATGTATGTCAGAGAGTGAAGGCTAAGCATCAAAAGCCAGCAGGATTGCTACAGCCTAGGTACTAGAATGGAAGTGGGATAAACTTGGCATGGATTTTATCACCGGATTACCAAGGACCAACTCAGGTTATGATTCTATATGGGTAGTAGTTGACTGCTTCACCAAAGTGGCACACTTTATCCCAGTGAAAACAACTTATACCAGTGCAAAGTTAGCCAAGATATATATGACCGGGATCGTATGTCTGCATGGAGTTCCGAGGACCATCGTACCAGATAGAGGAACACAGTTTACCTCAAAGTTTTGGCATCAGATGCACCAGACTTTGGGAACGAGATTGGAGTTCAGTATAGCATTTCACCCGCAGACAGATGGACAGACCGAGAGATTCAACCAGATTCTGGAGGACATGTTGAGGGCCTGTGCGCTAGATTATGGATCTAGTTGGGATGACAATCTGCCTTAAGCAGAGTTCTTATACAACAATAGTAACCAAGCCAGTCTGAAGATGGCATCGTTCGAAGCCCTGTATGGACGAAGGTGCAGAACACCGTTGATGTGGGATGAAGTTGGAGACCGACAGTTGTTTGGACCAGACTTGATCAAAGAGTCTGAGGAGAAGGTTAAAATGATTCGAGATAGACTGAAGATAGCTCAGTCTAGACAGAAGAGTTATGCATATTCGAAACGCAAGGAGGTAACCTATGAAATTGGAAACAGAGCATATCTGCGAGTATCACCTTTGCGAGGAGTGAAACGTTTTGGAGTTAAAGGAAAGTTAGCCCCGAGATTTGTAGGACTGTATCGTGTTTTGGAACAGATGGGAGAAGTTGCCTACAAGTTGGAGTTAGCTGAAGGACTGTCAGGAGTTCACGATGTGTTTCACGTTTCCCAGTTGAAGAAGTGCCATGCTGAGATGGCTGATATACCGCTAAGAGATACCGTACCCTTGGAGGCGATTCAGTTGGACAATGATTTGACTTATGAGGAGAAGCCAGTCAAGATTTTGGAGTTTGCCAGTCAAGTCACCCACAGCAAGGTTAACAAGTTTTGCAAAGTTCAGTGGAGCCACCATACCGAGGATGAAGCCACCTAGGAACGAGATGATGATCTTCGCAAAGACCACCAACACCTATTTTCTAGCCAACCCGAATCTCGAGGGCGAGATTCATCTTAAGCGGGGTAGGTTTGTAACTTCCCAAATTTTCAATTTGGAATGTTATACATAGATCATTCTTGCATATCATATTTTATTGCATTTCGTCTCGCGATCCTCGAAATCCTAAGCAACTCAAGGACCCTCAGAGAGATTTGGGGATTTCCCCGTTTTCAAATTTGATTTTTATCAAATATTGAAACGAGGATTTTTTGTTTTAATTATTTTACCCTCCAAAAATATTTCATATTAAAGTATAATAGAGGAGATAACATGACTTCTCCAAAATAATTGAAATATTGGAGGAAAAATATTAAAATCAAATATTTGTTTTTAATTGGAATTTATTGCAATTTTGTTTACATTAGATAAATTGCACTTTTTCAAAATTGCATTTTAGGGCCAAGAAAATGTTTATCTCATTCTAAATATTTTATTTAGACGATAAAAATTTGTTTTGGCATTTTTAGATTTTTATTTTATTTTCTAGGATTTTTTTTCTGTTTGGCGGAATTGTTTAAAAAAAATCTTTGGGTGCCGACTAGGCTGAAACCCAGCCGGGCCGGCCCATATTCCCCGCCGCCTCTTCCCGTGCCAGGACAGCGCCGCCGCCGCCGCCGACTCGGACGGAGTCCGAGTCGGACTCTGCCTCCCCGCCGCCTTGCCCCTCCCCCAAGCCACCTCCCCTCCCCTCTTTAAATGCCCAAGCCCCCCCCCCGCCACCATCACCCACCCCGCCGCCCGTAGCCCCGCCACCGCAGCCGTGCCGCCGCCTCTACCGCGCCTCGCCGCCGCTGCAAGCCGCCGCCGCTCCCGCGCCGCGCCGCCTCGCCCCGCCACTGCTCCCGCGTCTCGCCGGACCCGATGAAGTAGCCGTTCGCCGCCGGTTTTTTTAAAGAAACTATTTTGATTTTTTTTGAAAAACCTAGTTCGTTTTTTTAAGATCGGTTCGCCGGTTTTTCCTGGTTCTTCTCTTTAGTGGACGTTCGTCCGTACGTTCGTTTTAACGAACGGTTTTCGCTCGTTAGTTACACACAACGAACGCTCGTTCGTTAGCCTGTTCGTCAGCTTTCTTTTATCGGATTTTTCCGCGATTATTTCTGATCGCGATTTCTAGTCTGATTTCTGTTTCAGTTTATCTTTTCGCTCGTTTATCGGAATCAGGCGATTCAAGCGCCTAGATCTTCGTCTCGAGACCCTCTTTCTGTTTAATCAACATAAACAAGATTTTGCTACTGTAAAATTTGACCTTAGTCCAGATTAGTAAATGAATCTTGTTTCTTTCGCCGTTTGAGTTTCGTTGCTCCGTTTGATTTGATTCTTTTTTGCAACCGGAGTTCTTAAGTTGAACTTTCTGGTAGATCTTCTTATTTGAGATTTACCCGTGCTTCTTTGCTTGATTGCTTATGTATGCTATTGTTTGTTTGCGATAGAATTCCCGGAGTGCGAAGTGTGTTATTTGGAGTCCCTAGGTTTCGCGGATCATCAACTAGGCAAGTAACACTTTGATCATACCCCTTAATCACCCAGTTTTTATGCATTAGTTCCAATCCTCAAACATTGCATGATTAGGATGCCATTAACATGTGGATTGGGAAGTAGTTGATGAGGTAGAACCTATTGCCCTGCTATATTCAAACCTTGGGAGTTACTTATACGAATTGCTTATATTGCTATGCTATGCTCATAGACGTGGTTTGGGTGAGTGAAATCCATGACAGATGAGAGATTGTTAATTAATGGTTTAACTTAAGGTGGCAACTTGAATGCACATCTGGGTGGATCGAGGCACCTGGAGAACCCAGTGTTGCTGTATTTTTGGAAATCCCGGGGTTCCGTGTGATTTTCCTATGGACCACCACCCAGGCTCAAAGGGAACTAAGATGATTCATGATAGAAACTTCCGTGTGCAGCCACAAGCTATTATGGGCTCTAGCATAGTTGAGTAAGTTACGTGAAGCTCTTGAAGAGGTGGATCAGCAGGTAGTGGGTTGTAGGTTTGGTATGGTCTGCCCGGAGTAGAGAGTTAATGTTCCTGAAAGACTGTGTCTCGGTCATCCGTTTCTCAAACACCATGTAGTGCGAGAAATCCAACGGAGGCGATCAAGTCTTGTGGGAAAAGTGCGCAAACCTCTGCAGAGTGTACAAACTAATCACGGTTAGCCGTGTCCCCGGTTATGGACATCTTGAGTATCTAGTACTTGGAGTATCTTAAGTATCTCATCACTTTTTAACTTAATATTGTTGGGTTGATAATTACTTTAATTGGGATTGAGTTGGAGGAACCTTCTCAATGATGTTTCAACTACCATGATAGTTAAATTAAAATCTATTCCTTTGTTGTAGGGAAAAATTGGCTTTTCACAAAAACTATAACCATAGAGCTTTCCACCAGCCAAATATGCATGTGGTGATAGCATTATTCTGTTCTTGCTTTACTATGTTACTTTGCGAGCATATTCCATGTGCTGACCCATTTTCGGGCTGCAACATATTATGTTGCAGACTTTTCAGACGAGGAGTAAGGTTCGTTAGGTCGTTGCCGTGCAGCTCAGCTATGTCGTTGGAGTTGATGGACTCACTTTATCTTCCAAGCCTTCCGCTGTTATCATATTAGATGGCCTTAAGCCATATTTATTGTAATAAGTTCTCTTTGGAGACATTCGATGTAATAAGTGTGTGATTGCTACTCTGTTATAAATCCTCGATTACTGTGTGTGTCAGCATTACCGATCCAGGGATGACACTGAAGCACAGAGACTTGACCGTTTGAGGTCGGGTCGCTACAGGAAATTCATTGAGGAAAATGAGGGTCACTTCCCTGGTGTATATGATAGCTTCAAGGCGTGTGGAGTCGATGAGTTTGTGGCTCAGAAGCTAACAAAGTGGAATGATGAGCTCATCATGCAGTTCTACTCCACAGCTCATTTCTACCCAGATGGAAGGATTGTCTCGATGTCTGAAGGCACTAGGTACCAGTCAACAATTGCAGAATGGGCTCAGTTGATCAATGCCCTAGAAGAACAAGAAGATGACTTGGATGTCTATGCCAAGAAGAAGAAGGATGACAACACCATGGCACACATGTACAAAGAGATCCCAAATGCTGCTCTTGAGACACACAAGTTTGGATCAGTACATTACCTTCTGTCAGGCTTGCCAACAATCAACTGGATCCTCAGACACACTATCTTTTGCCAAAGTCAGGTGATCACAAGATGATCAGAGGTCACTCCATCAACTTGCTACACATTTTTGATGTTCCTCAAAAGTTCAAAGTCATGAGCCTAATTGTGGAAACCATAAAGAGGACAGATGCAGATCAGAAGAGAAGTTGTGGGTATGCCCCCACAGATCCAGGAGCTGATCAACTCCAAGATGGGCACTGGCACATATCTGCTGGACAAGGAGCACCTGCCCATCTACCCAGACTTTGAGGACAACAATGTGGTGATGGATGAAAATGAACCATCTCCTATGCACGCACAAGACAAGAAGGAGAAGGCAAGGGCTGAAAAGGCTGCAAAGATGCCAACCACTGAAGAGGCATCTCAGTATCTTCTGAAGAGCAAGCAAGATCAGCTTGGCTACTTGATTGCCTCCACTCTGAGGATTGAGAAGGGATTGGCTACCCTGACTCAAAACCAGGAGAGCTTGGAGAGGATCGTGGAGCAGAAGTTCTATGACTTAGATGTGAAGGTCACTGAGATCCAGTCAGTCGTTGAGCAACTTCAGGATGAAGTGAAGGAGAAGAAGGGCAAGACAACCACTGATGCTTTTGCTAGAGTGCCCAGAGGTCAGAGGTCTGTTGCAGTGCCTGTCACAGACACCAGAGCAACTTCATCTACACCAGCTACAGCTTTAGTGCCACCAGCTCCAGCACCTACTCCACCAGCTCCATCTACATCAACTGACGCCTTCCTCCTTGGAGTTCTGTCTACACCACCACCTGAAGACCAAGCCTGAGAGTCGATTTAGCACTATGCACTTTTTATGAACTTTTTGGTAACTTGTTGCCAAAGGGAGAGAGAATGTATAGATCATAGGCTTCGAGAGAGAGTGTTGCTTTTGTTCTCTCTTGCGTTTCTCCTTGGTGGTTGAACTTTATTATTTGCTTGGTTGAGATACTTTATACTTTGTGCTTGCTTAGATGATCCTATGTTTGATCATATGCTACCTTAATGCTTGTTGGATGACATTATCCTTTTATATGATCACTCACTTTGCTTGGTGATGAGTGCATGTATTTTAATTATTATCATTTTGAGCGCTCCACCAAGATGTATGTGACATGGAAGAGTAACCCATGATCCTAATTCTTTGTGCATTTGCAGTCCAAAGCAAATCTTAAACTATGCACAAATTTAGGGGGGAGCTGTTGCTTTTCACATACTTCTCAAAGCGACAATGTTTTTCACTCTTATTATCATTTGTCGAAGCTTTGATCTATATGTTGTCATCAATTACCAAAAAGGGGGAGATTGAAAGTGCAACTATCCCTAGGTGGTTTTGGTAATTCCTAACAACATATAGCTCATTGAGCTAATGCTATTTCAAGATTAATATCTCAGGAAAGCTCAATGATTGGCATGGCATGGATGAGAAAAGTGGACCCCTCAAAATGCTAAGGACAAAGGATTGGCTCAAGCTCAAAGCTCAAGACTCTACTTTTTCCATTTTAGTGATCCAAGATCACATTGAGTCTATAGGAAAAGCCAATACTATCAAGGAGGGATGAAGTGTTGCTTAATGAGGTTATTGCTCAAAATGCTTAGTGATGTGCTCCAAGACCCTCAACTACTTTCTCACATCCACATATGACCTAAACCAAAAGTCAAACTCGGCCCCACCGATTCTTCCTATCCGGCGCCACCGAGTTTCAAATGTCATAGCCACTGCCACAAACCCTAGGCAAATCGGTCTCACTGATAGGGATCTCGGTCTCACCGAGATGGGGTTGTAATCTCTCTATTTCCCTTCGTAACATTTCGGTCTCACCGAGATGAGCGATCGGTCCCACCGAGATTGCAATGTAAACTCTCTATTTTCCCTTCGTAACGTTTCGGTCTCACCGAAATGAGCGATCGGTCCCACTGAGTTTACCTGACCAACTCTCTGGTTAGCTTATTACCAAAATCGGTCTCACCGAGTTTGTGTAATCGGTCTCACCGAGATTACACTATGCCCTAACCCTAATCATATCGGTCCAACCGAGTTGCATGTCGGTCCCACCAAAAACCCTAATGGTCACTAGCTTTGCTGAATCGGTCTGACCAAGTTTAACCATTCGGTCCCACCGAGTTTGGGAAGTTATGTGTAACGGTTAGATTTTGTGTGGAGGCTATATATATCCATCCACCACCTCTTCATTCGTGGAGAGAGCCATCAAAACGAACCTACACTTCCAACTTACTTTTTCTGAGAGAGAACCACCTACACTTGTGTTGAGACCAAGATATTCCGTTCCTACCATATGAATCTTGATCTCTAGCCTTCCCCAAGTTTGTTTCCACTCAAACCTTCTTTCCACCAAATCCAAATCCTGTGAGAGAGAGCTGAGTGTTGGGGAGACTATCATTTGAAGCATAAGAGCAAGGAGTTCATCATCAACACACCATTTGTTACTTCTTGGAGAGTGGTGTCTCCTAGATTGGCTAGTTGTCACTTGGGAGCCTCCGACAAGATTGTGGAGTTGAACCAAGGAGTTTGTAATGGCAAGGAGATCGCCTGCTTCATGAAGGTCTACTGCTAGTGAGGCAAGTCCTTCGTGGGCGATGGCCATGGTGGGATAGACAAGGTTGCTTCTTCGTGGACCCTTCGTGGGTGGAGCCCTCCGTGGACTCGCGCAACCATTACCATTCGTGGGTTGAAGTCTCCATCAACATGGAGGTACAATAGCACCACCTATCGGAACCATGACAAAAAACATCTGTATCTCCAATTGTGTTTGAATCCTCCAAACCCTTCCCTTTTACATTCTTGCAAGTTGCATGATTTACTTTCCGCTGCTCATATACTCTCTGCATGCTTGCTTGAATTGTGTTAAGATTGCTTGACTTGTCCAAAGTTGCTAAAATATGCTAAGAACTAAAACTGGGAAAAAGCTAGATTTTTATTTGGTCAAGTGGTCCAATCACCCCCCTCTAGACATACTTTCGATCCTACAGCTGTCCCGATGCACCTCCGCGTGCTGCTGTCGTTGATGCCAAGTCGGACAACTAACGAACGAGCAGTGCCTCCGGGGTTTTTCGCCAAGTCCCCGCTCCGATGAACGTTTTGGAATCGCTAAGTCAAACTACAACGCAAAGACCATGTACAACTACTGATCCCGTGGATGTCACCAAGTACCTCTACCGACGACCTGAACATCTACGTAAAGTGTACCACCACCGTCGTCTTCGGAAATTGCTAAGAACGACAAGTACCTTGACGCCCAATGCATAGAACAACTACCATCGCTGACGACCCGAATAGCAGAAATGCCAAGTACCCCTTCGAGTTGACGAGATCGGCAAGTTCGAAGACCCCAAGTACCTCTTCGAGATGACCGAGTACCACTACCGTCGACCCTTAAAGACTCCGTGGAGGTCAAGTTCCTCGCCGTGACCCCGAACATCTACAGAAACTTGTGCGACTAAGAACGTGAACGACTACTGTCACCAAGAGAACGACTACTTCCCACAACGACCCGTGAACGTCTACTTCCTCTACGTTGCACCGAACCCAAACCGTCCCGTTTGCACGCTTCGAAGGTATAACCACTGAGACGACGCCCGTGAACAAATGCATGTGTTGTATGAGATGCATGTTTGGATGTTGTATCCTCCTGTGAACGTTAGTTGTTTCCCTCGCTTGGCAGCGTCGTCGCCCCGTGGGAACCCGGTATCCGGGATCACCCCACCATCCTTGCATGACACGCTCCCGTCACATTTCCTTTTGCACCGGTATCTCCATGAGCTACGGGAACCAATATGTTGCCGTGGCATCATTTCTGTTGTTGTTGCCATGGCACCCCTTTCTTTCCGCCATGATGCCAAATGCTTCATAACATGCTCTTATCAACATTTTCATAAAATTGCATAAACTTGTTTATGTCATTCGCATCATGATAACAACATTTAAATACTTAAAATTGTTGTTGCATTAAATTGCTTAATGCATGTGGGGGGTTTACCGGAATGGTTATTTGTTGTTTTCGGCCTCATTTAAAATTCCTAACTATGTATTTTACTCATGTTTCACCCCTTGCCATGTTTAATAACATTTAATATTGTTGGGTACATAAACGGGAGAGAACTAAATAATGGAATGTTGTGTCTTGTCAATATGCATTTCGTTGCATATTGAGCTCCACTTAATTTGTAGTATTGTTTGTGCACTTCGGCATGACATGCCTCATTAAACCGGACATGCATCATACTTGTTTGTGCATCATGCCATGTTTATGCTTGGTTATTTACTATGTTGCTTGCTTCTTTCCGGGTTGCTTCTCTCGTTAGCTTCGGTTTCGTTTCGGAGTTGTGAGGATCCGTTCGACTACGTCCATTTGTCTTCTTCATGGACTCGTTCTTCTTCCTTGCGGGATCTCAGGCAAGGTGACCATACCCTCGAAATCACTTCTATCTTTGCTTGCTAGTTGTTCGCTCTATCGCTATGTCACGCTACCTACCACTTGTTTATCATGCCTCCCATATTGCCATGTCCAGCCTCTAACCCACCTTCCTAGCAAACTGTTGTTTGGCTATGTTACCACTTTCGCTCAGCCCCTCTTATAGCGTTGTTAGTTGCAGGTGAAGATGAAGTTTGTTCCATGTTGGAACATGGATATGTTGGGATATAACAATATCTCTTATTTAATTAACGCATCTATATACTTGGTAAACGGTGGAAGGATCGGCCTTATGCCTGGTGTTTTGTTCCACTCTTTCCGCCCTAGTTTCCATCATACCGGTGTTATGTTCCTTGATTTTATGTTCCTTACGTGGTTGGGTGTTATGGGAACCCCTTGACAGTTCGTTTTGAATAAAACTCCTCCAGCAAGGCCCCACCTTGGTTTTAACATTTGCCACCTAAGCCTTTTCCCTTGGGTTCCGCAAACTCAAGGGTCATCTTTATTTTAAACCCCCGGGCCAGTGCTCCTCTGAGTGTTGGTCCAGACTAGAGCACCGTGCGGGACCGTCCCTTGGCAACTTGGGTTATGTTGCTACCTGTATGCTTAGCTTATTCGGTGTGCCCTGAGAACGAGATATGTGCAGCTCCTATCGGGATTTGTCGGCACATCCGGGTGGTCTTACTGGTCTTGTTTTACCATTGTCGAAATGTCTTGTAACCGGGATTCCGAGACTGATCGGGTCTTCCCGAGAGAAGGAATATCCTTCATTGACCGTGAGAGCTTGTGATGGGCTAAGTTGGGACACCCCTGCAGGGTTTAAACTTTCGAAAGCCGTGCCCACAGTTATGTGGCAGATGGGTATTTGTTAATGTCCGGTTGTAGAGAACTTGACACTTGAATTAATTTAAATGCATCAACCGCATGTGTAGTCGTGATGGTCTCTTTCCGGCGGAGTCCGGAAAGTGAACACGGTCTTGTGTTATGCTTGAACGTAAGTAGTTTCAGGATCACTTCTTGATTACTTCTAGCTTCTCGACCGTTAAGTTGCTTCTCTTCCTGCTCTTATTTGTGTATGTTAGCCACCATACATGCTTAGTGCTTGCTGCAGCTCCACCTCATTACCTTATGCTACCCATAAGCTTAAATAGTCTTGATCTCGCGGGTGTGAGATTGCTGAGTTTTCATGACTCACAGATACTTCCAAATAGTTGCAGGTGTCGACGATACTAGTGCAGGTGACGCAACCGAGCTCAAGTGGGAGCTCGATGAAGATCTTGGTCATTGTTATTTGTCTTTTCTGGATGATCAGTAGTGGTGCCCAGTTGGGACGATCGGGGATCTAGCATTTGGGGTTGTCTTCTTTTATTTTGGTTCCATAGTCGGACCTTTGATTGTATTCTGCGTGATGTATGGTTAACTTGTTATTTGTGTGATGTGGCGATTGTAAGCCAACTCTTTATCCCTTTCTTATTCAGTACATGGGATTGTGTGAAGATTACCCCTCTTGCGACAAAACTACCATGCGACTATGCCTCTAAGTCGTGCCCGGAGACATGGGAGATATAGCCGCATCGTGGGTGTTACATGACAATAGGACGAAAAGAGGAAGGCACATCCTCGAATGAAAATAATGCCTCTTTTCACACAAAAGCATAGCAAACAGCTTTGCTGACATCTAGATCGTCAATATCAAATTTGGTGGCAAGTAAACATGCAGTTTTCAATTTAATTTCATAAGCAACACTAGATGGTTTATTATTAGGCTTCATTTGTTGCTCAAATTCTTTTGCCACAATATGATTTTCACTCTTACGTTTCTCCTATTTTTCTTTATGAGCTCCATTAATATCATCTTTCAAAATGTAGGAGACATAAGAAGCAAAGTAATATGTTTATCCTTATGAATAAGAGTATACTGATTGTTTCTACCATGGTGTATTGAATTTTTATCAAATTACCATGGTCTACCAAGTAATAAGGAACATGCTTGCATGCTACCACATCACAATCAATGTAATCAGCATATGTATAAATACTAAAATGCACACGAACAACACGTGTTACCTTAACCTTGCCGCTGTTGTTGAACCATTGGATGTAGTAAGGATGTGGATGTGGTCTTGTGGTGAGAGATAGCTTCCCCCACCATCTCCATGCTAGCCAAGTTGTTGCAGCTCCATCCATCAATGATGACGCAAAAAAAACGTTCCTTCACAACTCCCTTTGTATGGAACAAATTATGCCTCTGATTTTGCTCAGCTTGTGTGACATGAACACTCAAAACACGTTGAGCAACCAGACTAAGGCATAGCCTAGTGGTGGGAAGGCGCTGATGCCTTCCCACCCACCCAGGTTCAAGGCACGATACTTGCAATTTGGGTTTTTTGTACCAATTATAATTTAGGGGGTTCCCTTACAGTCTTTCTTTCAAAAAAAACACGTTGAGCACATAAACTTCCATACCTATCAGCATCTTCAGCAGCCATGTATTGCGTCTCATGATCAGAATCATCTCCACCATGTTCTTCACTTGTAATAAGAGCCAAAGTCTCCTCATCATAGTCACTAGCGGACTCATACCCATCATCCTCAGTAGAATCATAACACGTGGAGATTGGCATTCGCTTGCATAATGACCTCTACCCTTACAACGAGGACAAATAATATCATGTCTGTGCCCTGTTGATGCATGGATGAAGAAGAGCTCTGTGCAGGCCCGGTAGGTGTGCTCTTGGCAGATATTGGTGATAGTGCCTACTTTGTTGTATCATGGTTGGAGGTGGTAGCTGACGGAGGTGCCGGTGTAGCAGAACATGTGGAAGCAGAAGATGCATGCGGTGTCCATGATGAAGGTCGACCTGTAGAAAAATTACTCCGCGCTAATGCGTGTCGATCCTGCACTTCACGTTCAGCTTTGCAAGCAAGATGGAATAAAGGAGTGATATTGTTATACTACTTATACTCTAAAATGGTCTGAATCTCTCTATTTTGATAGAGGGAAAGGTATCCGTATTTTGATGAGATGGTGGCTATCGTTTTTGGTGGAGTAGACTTTGATGATGCGACTACGAACGTGCGAGGATGTCACGCCTTAGCGATCGCTAAACCAACTCTGAGAGTTTATTGACTATGTCGGCGCATGATCAACCTGACCACGAGGGTCTATTTTCTGTAATTTCAATCTAGATATTGTGAATAAAAGAGGAAAGCTTTATTGATCAAGTGGTGTTCTGTGACGTCTTGGTCTGGTCGTTGAACACAAACAAAGTACGCGAAGTTGCAACTATGGCGAACTTTTAATCTAAACAAAACCTAAAATCTAAACGACACCCTAAGGGCAGTACATATGGAGCAGTAGGGGGAATTTCGTGGATCCTTTTAGGATGGGTCGGAAACCAACCCTAACTTTGATTCCCCACACATACGGACTCTAAAAACATCCTATACTTAAGTATTTCGAAGTTACAAGGGCCTGGTCCAAAAAGAAGGTGGTGCAGCACCTAAAATTAGCTATGGATGAAAGTTATGTGGGGGCATCTTGTGTATTTCGTCCATGTCCTTGTAGGTCATCACGGAGGCTTCAAAGTGCTCAAATATGCACTAGAAACACCATTCTGGATCCCTTCGTGCGTGCCTTCATCTCCATGCTTGATCCTGCTCCAGTGTTCATCCCTCTTGTCTATGCTCGGCCCTTCATTAGTAATCAACACAAATGTATCCAATTTAGGCAGCATCATATTCTCATGAACATTATAATTATCACCAAGAAACGTAAGTACTTGGTAATTCAATTGGCATGCACAAGCTCTAGTAATTGGTCCAGTATGTATAGCAGTGGGGGTTGTGGGTGTAACAATGGTATTGATGTCGCGCGAGCTCTAGTAGTTGGTCCAGTATGCCTAGCTTCATTATCCTCAAAAATACCACATGTAATCATGCCACTTTGTAATTCCTGATAATACTCCTCTACAGAATTTTTCCTTGTCTCAAATGCTATAATTTTTTAACCAATTCACGTTGATAATATGGTGGAACCCAACGAGTATGCATAGCAGTTTTTAAAGCAGCCCAAGTAGTAGGGATATTATCATGATATAATCTATAATGTTCAGACCACCAAAGAGAAGCAAAACTAGTGAATTCACAAGCAGCAGCAGCAACATGTCTATCCTTAGGATATTGTAAGCATGTGAAACGTTGTTTAGTTTCTAACTGCCAAGTAAAATATACATCAAGAATGTATCTACCCTCAAATGGTAGAATATTCAATTTTACTTTAGGAATATGGTCATAATTTCGTACCTGAGGTGCTGCTGTAGACCTACCGTTGTGATTATATGCATGAGGTCGGCCTGGTGCTGGTGGATGCATGTAGTTCTGATTTTGATCAACCTCATCCTCGTAATAGTCCTCCACCTCTACAGTAGCATTAGGAGCTATAGAAGCATCAACAGTAGTAGCAGCAGCACTAGAAGTTTGTCCTGGCTCGAGAGGCGCACGCTGCGCTCGCCTTGCTGGATCACGACGTGGAGGTGGTTGTTGATGTTGTTGCAATGGTGTAGCAGATGTGGGTGGTGGTTGTGGTAGACATGCGAGTACTTACTCGAACTTGGCATCCAACTTGGTGTCAATTGTCTTCTCAATGTCATCAATCCTCTCAAGCGCCTTTCCAAAGCTGGCCATCACGTCTTCCACCCATTGACCAACATTTGCTGAAATTTATCATGAAGCTCCTTCTTCATCATGTTCTCCCAGTCAATCTCGTCGGCTTGTGGTCCTGCCATGGTTAGCAGCAATAGAAACACACAAAATATGGCCCTACAGACTACTACAAAGTGTTGGTAGTGGTGTGTCACAAATCCATCAAGCAAATCTCAAATTCTTACCAGTTCTTACCCAACAGCAGGTGGTGATCGGCAACCATTGTAGTCAAAACTCTCAAATCTTGGACAGAGCGATTGCTAGGTGGTGTCAAACGCACGAATGTAGATGTATGTGGAGCTGGGAAGGCTTATGATATGGTAGAAAAATGTCAACAATAATCAATTCAGAGATGCAAAGTTGAATAAGCGCTCAACGACGGTAATGTGCTTGTCTGATGCTAGAGAGACACGAGCCTAGAACACTAACAAAAGCATGACGCTGCATGTAAACAAGGGAGGAGCACACTGAATTTTTTTTCTCTTTTTTTCACTTTTTTGCACTTTTTTGGCTCCTTAACAATTTTTTTCGAAAAAGTCTACAAATGGTCTAAAAACTGCCTAGCCAGAATTATCTAGACTTAGTTTTTTTTGGAAATTGGAACTATTTTTCCTCTGCGGGTGGCACAAAAGTTGGTTAGTCTGACTTGTTCATGACTCGTAGTATCGCGTGATCTGGAACTCGAAAACAAAGGAACAAATACCGGACTCGGATTTGGACTGGTGGATATATGTTGAGGCGGTGGAACACGGACTGGTGGCGAATCTGCAATGATGTGGACTCAGGTTGGTGTGATGATGGTAAATATATGTTGGAGTATATGGACTCGGATCGGCGGCAGATATGTGATGGTGGTATATGGCAACGGTGACAGCGATGGTGGTATATGGCAGCGGTGATGACAATGGTGTGGCGGGGGTGATGGAATGGTGCAACAGCGGCATGACAACCTGTGAAAGAACTCGAAACTCTAAAAGACTAGACTGTAAGACCAGCAAATCGACACGAGGATGCAACCGCAAATTCAACAAAGAAAAACAGCGAACAGAAAATTTCAAAAGGCTAAGATTGGTTGGGATATGATGATCTAACCTAATTATTTTTTTCGGCTTTTCATGGACTGTAGGTATGAAAAGCAGATGCGATGCGATCTAAACTATGAAAACCTGGAAAATCGCACCGAGCAACCTGGAAATCTGATACCACTTCATAGAGGCAAAGATGTCCCGTCTTTCGATGAGAAAGGTGATTATCGTTTCGGAGGAGTAGACTTTGAGGATCCGACTATGAACATGCGAGGACGTCGTGCCTTAGCAATCGCTAAACCAACTCCTAGAGGTTATTGACCATGCAGGAGCATGATCAACCTGAGCACGAAGGTCGATTTCCTTCAAGGAAACGAAGAACAAGAAACAAACTAAGATTGCAATCTGGATATTATGAATATAAGATGAAAGCTTTATTGATCAAGGTGGAGTTCTGTGATGTCTTGGTCTGGTCGTTCAACACAAATGAAGTACGCGAAGTTGCAGCTATGGCGAACTTTTAATCTAAACAAAACCCAAAGTCTAAATGACACTGTAAGGGCTGTATATATGGAGCAGTAGTGATGCGGAGCATCCCTCGATCATCCTCATGGATGTCTCCTCACCACCGCAAGCACTAAGAGGACCAATGACGAGAGCTTGCACATGCGCCATCAAAACCGATGTTAACTCCTTCCTCTTCGAACTCCATTCGAATTCACACGAGAGTTGGGTCCTACTTCAGACGGAAGTGTTATGCATTATTAGGTACCAAAGAGATGATAATGAAGAGGCTAGCATGAGACCCGAGCACACTTGAAGAAAGAGGACGAAGAAGGACGGCCAAAGCATGAAGCAAAGGAGGCCCCGGACAACACGGGGTGCCCGACCATTTTGGCCCCGGGTGCCCAGCCTCAACCTGGGCGCGGCCCCTGCTAGCCCCGGGTGCCCGGCCATGTGGGGCCCGGGTGCCCGAATGCCTCTTGGGCGCTGCCCCCAGCCACCCCGGGTGCCCGGCCTTCGAGCCACGGGTGCCCGGCCTCCCTACCTGGAGAAGCCAGCCCCACGCCGGGTTCCCGGGCCTTCAACCCCTGGGTGCCTGGTCCCCTTCCAGCTGGCTCCCTGTCGGTCCGGGGGCCCGACCCTCTTCCCCCAGTTGCCTGGTCATCCATAGGCGCCAGCCCCTGACCGGCCCGGGTGCCCGGACCACTTTTCCCCGGGTGCCCGGACTCCACCGTTTTGCCTACGCGCTATTAGGGCTAAAAGACCCTTGTACCCCCTCTTCCTCTTATTTTGCCCCTAGACTATAAGTACCACTCACCTAGCTTTTGTTAGGGGTTAGCAAAGTATTTGAGACATATTAGAGAGCTTTGCTCCTTGTATCCCCTCCTCTTCGAGATTAAGACCCCTCTTTGGGAAGAATCCTTGTGGATTATCAAGGCCTCCTCTTGGAGAAGTTCAACATCAAGACCTCATCTCCTTGGAGTGGGAAGAGCTCTACCCTAGTGTTATTTTTCCTTGGATTGTTCTTGTATACTTGTGGATCTCAGGTATGCTACTTTAGTAGATGTATTATTTGGGTTTGTTTGAGTGATTCTCTTCTTGTGTTCTTGTGTGGTCATCACTTCCCCCCCCCCCCTCGAAGTATGAACAGATCTCATCTATGGTTTCACCCTACAACATCTTGGTATCGGAGCAAGGTTGATTCACATCTTGGAGTCCCATCCCCCATTTACTAGCCTGATTTCTTTGCTTTTTGGTCCCAATTTGAATATCCCCACAAAAATAGCCCCAAAAATTTTCTTGCAATTTGTTGGATCTTGTGAGATTTGGTTGTTTTGGTCCATGGATTTATTGTTTGGCAAGTGGATCTAGCCCCTAAAAGATCTTTTCACACTTGGAGGGGGGAATAGGATGAACACACAAGAACACAAGGGGAAAAATCACTCAAACATACCCAAATCACAAATCCACTAGAGTAGCATAAATGAGATCCACAAGCAGACAAGGACAATTCAAGGAAAATAGCATTAGGGTAGAGTTCTTCCCACTACAAGGAGATGAGGTCTTGATGTTGATCTTCTCCAAGAGGAGGCCTTGATAATCCACAAGGATTCTTCCCAAAGAGGGGTCTTGATCTCCAAGAGGAGGGGGTACAAGGAGCAAAGCTCTCTAATGTCTCTCAAATACTTTGATAACCCTAGCTAGAGGAAGGGGAAGGTCTACTTATAGTCTAGGAGGATTCGGGGAGGACATGAGGGTACATGGGTCCCCTAAGTGAACGCAGGCACAACCGGAGGGGTCCGGGCAGCCGGGCTAAAGAGACCGAGAACCCGGGGTCGTCGGGGAGTAGAAGACCGGGCAACCAGGGTCGTCGGGGAGTAGAAGACCGGGAAGCCGGGGTTGAAGGCCAGGCACCCAGGATGGCGGTTGGGAGGGGGACCGGGCACCCACTTGTCGAGGTGCGGGCACTCGGGGGTGTGCGCACCCGGTGGTCAGGGTGCGGGCACCCGGTGATCGGGAAAGATGGGGGTACAAGGGTCTTTTAGACCTAATTGCGCGCAAGCAAAATGGTGGAGTCCGGGCACCCAGGAAAAAGGGGTCCAGACACCGGGACCGGTCAAGGGTGGGCGCCTAGGGGCGGCTGGGCACCCGGCGCGAAGAGGGCCGGACAACTGTACTAGGCAGGGAGCCGGCTGGAGGGGGACCGGGCACCCGGGGGTTGATGGCCCAGACACCAGGGGCGTGGCGGCAGCTCCCAGCGAGGGGGTCGGGCACCCAGGGTGCTCAGGGGCACCACCCAGGTGATGAGGACATCAATACCATTATTACACCCACAGCCCCTGCTGCTATACATACTGGAGCAATTACTAGAGCTCGCGCACGCCAATTGAATTATCAGGTACTTTTGTTTCTTGGTAATGATTCTAATGTTCATGAGAATATGATGCTGCCTAAATTGGATACATTTGTTTTGCTTACAAATGAAGGGCCTAGCTTGGACAAGAAAGATGAACCTTGCAGCAAGTTCAAGCATGGAGATGATGGCAAGCGCAAGGGGATCAAGAACGGAGTTACAAGTGATGATTTCAGGACTATAAAGCCACCATAAGGAGTGCATGAAGCCTTGGATGAAATATACAAGATGCCACTTCATAAATTTCGTCCGGAAGCTATTCTAGGTGCTGCTTCACCTTATTATTGGGCCAGGCCCATGTATTTTCGAAATACTTAAGTATAGGCTGTTTTTAGAGTCCGGATGTGTGGGGAAACAAGAGTTAGGGTTGGTTTCGGACCCCTCCTCCATGGGCCACGAAATTCCCCCCTCTTCCTCCATATATACAACCCTTAGAGCGTCGTTTAGACTTTGGGTTTTGTTTAGACTAAAAGTTTGCCATAGCTGCAACTTCGCGTACTTCGTTTGTGTCCAACGACCAGACCAAGACGTCACAGAACCCCACCTTCATTAATAAAGCTTTCCTATTTTATTCACAATATCCATATTGCAATCTCAATTTCTTGCTTGTTCTTTGTTTGCTCGCAGGAAATAGACCCTCATGGTCAGGTTGATCATGCTCCGGCATGGTCAATAACCCTCAGAAATTGGTTTAGCAATTGCTAAGGCGCGACGTCTTTGCACGTTCATAGTCAGATCGTCAAAGTCGACTCCCACACAAAACGATTGGAGACGAGGGAGCGTCAAGTCGCTCAAGCTAAAGATGTTGTCGGGGCCCGCGAGGCCAGAGTCAAGGAGGAGATCAATCACCGGGTAGCCGTGGTTCGCGCAGATCTGGAGGGTAGGTACGACTTGAAGCTGAAGCTCGCCAATTAGGAGGGTGCGGGCAGGGCCGCCGCCCTCAGGCCCAGGTTGGACGAGGCCGAGAGGCGCGCGGAGGCCACAACCGCTGCCCTGGTTATGGCACAGGCGGACTTGGACTCCGCCCGCGCCGAGCTGCTTTCCCTCCGGAGACGAATTGACGACGCTGAGGTCGTCGCCTCGGCAAAACAGAGAGGAAGTGCTTCAACGTCGAACGCTGGAGCGCGAGCATGCTCCTATGCTTCAAGACCTTTGGAACAAGGCCAACACCACCCTGGGTTATATCTGCGATGAGAATGCCCCGACCCCTCACTCAAGTGACTACGCCAGCCACCTGACCTTCTTCACCGAGGTGGTGACGCGCCTGGAGGCTTAATCTGCCAGAGCTCGGCAGCTTGTGGAGGAGAGGGGTCGTGGCCTGCTTCAGTGCACCTTCTCCCGTGTCTTCAGCCACCTTCTGAACGCCGACCCCAACTTCGACTTCGATGCCACCATTGCCCCTGTACCCATGGGCATCCGGGGTGACCTGGCGCGTTGGGTAGAGGACCATGTCGACGCGTTGGCCAGGGCCTTCACCTCGGAAAACGATGGGGTGGTGGTCATCGTAGACGAAGGTGACGTGGTCAACGACGGCGATCGGGGTGTCACCGATGGCGGCAACGATTCCAGCAAAGATGATGACGATGCGAGTGACGCGTCCATGGACGATGCAGCGAGCGATATCTCTTGCTGATCCCATATTCTCCTGTTGTTTTATTCTGCATGCAAAACTCGGGCATGGCCCTTGGAATACTTGTAAGAGCATTTTGAGAGGGGGAGCCCCTCATGTAAGCAAATCGCAGTTTTTACTTTCTTATGCGATGTGGGTATGTGTCCTCGTGAGCTCATGAAGCTGGGGGTGAGTTTCCTGACATGGTTTACCTTAGTCAGCGCCAACTTAGGGCTGGGTCGTGAGGCGGCGAGTTCCTGAGAATCCTGCGGAGCTTATCGCCCCGTTTGAGGGGGACCCGCAAGGGGTGAGCACCAGGCGTAGTGCTAGCGCGTGCTTTGCACGATCCGGCTCGCGAGGAGCTTTGCGAGGGAAAGGCGATGGACGTTAGTCCCAAACCAAACAAGATCCAGAAGGAGAGAAATAGCTCGAACGAGAAAAGGCACCCCCCGCGCGCATCGATAAAAATGCAGCTTCAACTTAAGTCCAGAATCAGAAAGCAAAGCCACAGAAAAAGAGATCCAAAGCAAAAGGCCGCGTCTAGCACCTAGTCTAGTCTTCGGGTCTTCAAGTCTTCTCACCAGCGCGGAGCTAAGTGCTGTCCACTAGGCGTGGGAAGGAGCCCTAGGGCCTGAGGCCGGCGCTCCTGAGACTCCGGGGCGTGTACAACCCCAACTCATTATTACGTGAGAGTGTCATGGGTGGTGAGCTTCACAGGCACCGGGCCTTCTTCATAGGTACCGGCGTTGCTTCATATCGCCAGACGAGAGCCCCGCCTTGCACCACCCTTGACCTCCTTTGAGCCGTCCGGAGACCAGGACGACACAAAGGAGGGAAAGAGGACGCCAGCGGTTCCCTCGGCGACCACGGGTCCTCTGCCGGGGGAAGGGTTGTTGAAGCCACCCCGGCAGAGGGCCTACCTCCGGGTGTCCCGTGGTTTCACATGCCTTGGGGAGGGGCCTTCCTCCTGGCTCCCTCCCGACAGCCCCCAGCGTGTCTCCCTTGTTGAAACGGGTGCCGCCGTGCCAAGGTAGCCGATCGATGCTGCAACCTGATTCATCTGCAGCCCATGGTTAGCATAATCCTGTTCCTGAGAAGTTAGCGGTACCCTGTAGTTGCCGTCGCTGGCGCGATCGCTGTGGTTCTCCGCTGGCTCTTGGAAGGCTTCGACTCCTAGCACCCCTTCTCCCCAATCTTCTCCAACGAGTGAGCCAATGTCGTCCTCTGGTGCGTACCCTTGGTCCATCATGTGGGGCACGTAGGCTTCTAGGGCCGTCACCCCGAACACCTCGCCATGGTGCCCCACGCTCCGTGTTGCTCCACCCATGATGGCGTCCTGGGGATGATAATATGGCATCCGGCCGAGACAATGGGGGGTGATGCTTGCGCTTGTACTTGTCGAGGGAAACATGGGGGGGGGGGGGTTGGAGCCCCCTACGCCGCCAGCCGTGCTGATGTTGATGTAGCCCCCGGGTGTAGTCGATGGTGCGCAGATGTGGTGAGGCTCGCCGTGCGACCTTGCAGTGGCCTGGGGGGACTCGATAGCAGAAGGGTGGTGCTCCCGACGCTGCTGCGTCCAGTAGCTCACCAACATGCTCAAGCAGCATGTCCCGGCCGCTCTCCATCAGCCTGCATCGCAGCAGCTCCCTTGCCACTATGAGTGCCGCCCGCATGTTCGCTTGCTCCCGCCGTGAGTGCGGCGCTGTTGCTGCGGCATGACTCGCTGCTCTCGCCGCGGCTCATACTTGCCGTGCAGTGAAGGTGGATGATGCCTGGCCGCGCTGTCCACGCCCGGCGGAGCTTGGTGGCACCCGCACCACTTGGGGTGCAGGGTCAAGACCTTCATGGGTAGGCGGCGCCATCCGGGTCGGCCAAGATGCCCAACGGTCGGATCCGGCCCTTGGGTCGCCAGACATCGTAGCCGGTGAACGTCGGAGAGCTGACTGGCGGAGAAGAAGCCCCGGCACACCTCTACCTGGCGCGTCAAATGTCGGATGTGGGGTTCCGGCAAACCCTTAAGGTTCGAACACTGGGGTGCGCACAAAGTCTTTCCCTCCTACCGATCTACGCTCTAGCTCGCTAAGATCTTGTGGACGACCTCGACGAACTCGCAACACAGAAAGACACGGGGTTTATACTGGTTCGGGCCACCGTTGTGGTGTAATATCCTACTCCAGTGTGGTGGTGGTGGATTGCCTCTTGGGATGATGATAAACAATACAACGGGAAGAACAGCCTCCTGAGGTTGAGGTGTTCTTGTGCATATGAAGTTGTGGTGTGTAGATTCCCTCAAGCCCCGATCTGATGCCTCTCCTATGGTGGCTAGCCTATTTATAGAGGCCCTGGTCCTCTTCCCAAATATTGAGTGGGGAGGGAGCCAACAATGGCGGGCTAATTCGAATGGGGACAACTAGTACAAGCTATCCTGACAAAAGCGGTCTTCGCCTGTGAAAGGCTTTGGTGGTGACGCCATCTTGGGCTCCACGATGACCTCCGTCTTGCAGTCCATGGTCTTGGTCTTGTTGCACCGAAATGGCAACCTTTGCCTGATGCCTCGGTACTCCGCGGCTGCGCTTGCCCCCTTTGTACCAAAGAGGAAACAAGGACGCTGCGTGCGCTGGCGCCCGCCTGGCGCCGCCTGGTGTCGATCATCACGGCTCACGTCATGAGTGCCTCGTGAGGTTCGCCTCACCTTGTTATCTCCGCCTCTCGCGAGCCTGCCTGACTAGGCCACTCAGGAGGAGGTCTTGTGTCGTCCGCCTCGCGAGGCTTGGCTCCTCGCGAGGGTCTTGGGGGCCTTGTTGGTGAAGATGGGCCGTACGGCCTGCTGCTTGGCCACGCCGTGGGCCGCAGGCAGGCAAGTCTGGGGACCCCCGTCCCCAGAACGCCAACAACAAGCAAGAGAGTGACGCAAGAATGGACGAGATTCGTGATTTGTTGCTCAATCGCTCTTCTTTCACTTCAAGAAGGAGCCGTTCAAGCCGCCACTCCGACTTCACCCTCTCCGACTCAAGTACACCGACATTGAACACTCTACGCCGTGCCACAGGCAATGATCGTCAAGCAAGCCTCAATCCTCTACGTGACACCGACTCTCAAGATCGCTGATGACGTCAAACTCAAGAGGCTTTTGCGCTAGCACGAGAATAGCAATGACAACGCCAACATGAAGAGGAAGAGCGAGCGCGTCTACACCAAGTTGCACAAGACGCCAAGGCACAACGCCAAGAAGAACGACCACGTGAAGCTCAAGCACTTGCGGCGCAACAAGCCCTCCAAGATTCAAGTAGAGTCGTAGACAACCGAGGCCGATAAGCTCGAGAACAAGAAGAAGCATTTCACGAAGAAATTCAAGAACGGAGATTTCAGGCTCGCGTGCATCGTCAAGTTCCTCAAGCTCCTCCTCGAGCTCGACAAGCTCCTCCACAAGCACGTCAAGAACAACAGGTTCCTCAACATCATGAAGACAATGGAAATCCTCCATGACAAGAGCAACATGAGGTTGACAACCCTCCGCAACAAGAGCACCACGAGTTGAACAATCATCAACAACATGGGCGTCATCATCCTTGACCCCAACACAATGACGAGCAACGCTATGGCAAGCTCAAGTTCACCATGCCCAAGTTCAACGGAAGCAACGATCCCGAAGAGTACCTTTCATGGGCATTGAAAGTTGACAAGATCTTCCATTTGCACAATTATGAAGAAGAGAAGAAGATTGCAATGACATCCCTTGAGTTCCAAGACTATGTCCTCATTTGGTGGGAACAAGTCATCGAGCGCCGTGAGGCAAGAGGTGAACCACCCATCACCACTTGGGCACAAAGGAAGGATGTCATGAGAGCATGTTTTGTGCCTACCTAGTACAACCGCGACCTCTTCAAGAAACTACAACTACTCAAGCAAGGAACAAAGAGCGTTGAAGAGTACTACAAGGAGATGGAGATTGCCTTGATACGATCCAATGTCATGGAAGATAATGAGCAAACAATGGCACGTTTCTTGAATGGACTCAACCATCCTATCAAGAAGATCGCCGACTTCCAACCATACTCGAACCTCATCGAGCTAGTGCACCAAGATACAAAAGAGGAACACCAAGTGCAAGATGATTTCAAGTATGCCAAGTTCTCATCCAAGTCATACGGCTTCTCCAACAACCAAGCTTCAACGAATCCAACATCGACTACCAAGCCTTCTACTAGCACCATCGACAAGTCGAGTTCCAAGAAAGCTTCGTCAACTCCAAGTCATCCTCCTACTACGAGCAACTTCAAGCCAAGAGCTTCATCATCATCAACTCCAACCGATAAGACCGTCAAGACGAGTTCCTTCAAGTGTTTCACTTGCGGAGGACGAGGCCACAAGTCCTACGAGTGCACCAACAAGTGGACCATGATCCTCAACGACGACGACACTTACGACTCAATGAGTGAAGAAGAAATGGACGCCATCGAGCAAGTCACCATACAACGGCAAGTGAATGATGAAGAGGAACAAGTCTTTTGCGATGAAGATTCATGTCCCGCACTTGTTGTCTCCAAAGTCTTGACTCTCCAACATCACCAAGAAGAAGACCAAAGATGCCACATATTCCACACCAAGGCCAGCATCAATGGACGATCCGTCAAGGTCATCAATGATGGAGGAAGTTGTCATAATCTCGCAAGTGAAGAACTTTGCTCCAAGCTCCAATTGCCCAAGACGAAGCATCCACATGCATACAAAGTGCAATGTCTTAGCGACTCCGGCACCATCCAAGTCGAGCATCGAGTACAAGTCTCCTTCAAAATTGGCACCTACGAAGACACATTGGAGTGCGACGTCATTCCAATGACCGTTTGCCATCTTCTCCTTGGACTCCCATGGCGATTTGATAGGGGAGTCATCCACAATGGCCGAATGAACCACTACATCTTCAAGATGAAGGGCAAGGAGTATGTCCTCCGTCCAATGTCGCCAAGTCAAGTGATCACCGACAAGCAAGCCACCCATCGTGGAGATCATAGTGAGCGAGGGAGCCACCAAAAAGAGAGTGAGCGCCACAAGCCCAAATCGAACACCTCCATGATGAGCGAAAAGAAGAACCTAGTCCTATTTGCCACCAAAAGTGAGATAAGAGGAGTGTGTGAGAACCCATCGAGTGTCCTACACTACGTCCTCGTTTGCAAGGACAATGCACCACAAACTAACACTTCTCACACTCTTCCTCTAGTGTTGTCTTCTCTTTTATAGGAATTTCAAGACGTTTTCCCCGACGAGCTACTTCTGGGACTACCTCCACTACGAGGCATTGAGCACCGCATCGACCTCATCCCCGGAGCACCACTTCCGAACAAAGCTCCCTACCGCATGAACCCTGAAGAAACCAAAGAAATACAAAGGCAAGTAAAGCATATTATAGACCATGGGCATGTGCGTGAAAGTTTGAGCCCTTGTGCCGTCCCGGTCATTCTTGTGCCAAAACATGACGGTAGATTTCGCATGTGCTCCAATTGTAGACCTATCAACGCTATCACTGTTCGCTATAGGTATCCCATTCCACGCCTTGATGATATGCTTGATGAACTTAGTGGTGCCACTATCTTTTCAAAATTGATCTCAAGAGTGGTTACTATCAAATCCGCATACAAGAGGGTGATGAATGGAAACCCGCTTTCAAAACCAAGGTTGGCTTGTATGAGTGGTTAGTCATGCTTATGGGTCTTTCAGAAGCACCGGGTACTTTTATGCGTCTTATGAATCATGTCTTTAGCCCTTACATTGGTATATTTGTTGTGGTCTACTTTGATGATATCCTTGTTTATAGCAAATCTCTTAGAGATCCTGTCACCCATGTTCGAACCGTTTTGCAAACTCTTCGAAAAGAGCAACTCTATGCTAATATGGAGAAATGCCTTTTTGGCGTTGACAAGCTCATTTTCTTGGGTTTTGTTGTTTCTTCTAAGGGTGTTCATGTTGATGAGTCCAAGATCAATGCTATTAAGACTTGGCCACAACCAACCAACTTGCATCAAGTGCGTAGTTTTCTTGGCCTTGCGGGTCTTTATCGTCGCTTTGTGAAGGATTTTAGCACCATTGCTTCTCCTTTGCATGCTTTGAGAAAGAAGAATGCACCTTTTGTTTGGGCACCATCCCTTGATATCGCATTCAACGAGCTTAAGAATTTTCTTACTCATGCTCCCGTGCTTGCATTACCAAACTTTGACAAACCCTTTGAGATTCATTGCGATGCTAGCGGTAACGGCATAGGAGGTGTGTTAACACAAGAGAAGCGCCCCATAGCTTATTTTAGTGCGAAACTTTCCGGAGTGCAACTCAATTACCCCATCTATGACAAAGAGCTATATGCTTTAGTCCGCGTTTTGCATGAATGGGAACACTATCTTCGCCCACATGAGTTCATCATTCATACTGGTCATGAGACTCTCAAGTACCTTAAGGGTCAAATCAAGTTGAACAAGCGTCATGCTAAATGGAGTGAATTTATTGAGTCTTTTCCTTATGTCATCAAGTACATCAAAGGTAAGGAAAACATTGTAGCAGATGCTCTTTCCCACATATGCATGCTTGTTATCCAACTTGAGTTAGATGTCATTGGCTTCGAGCATATCAAAGACTTGTATGAGCATGACCCTACTTTTACTACTCCTTATGCCAAGTGTTTGTCGCACACCTCTTGGGAACTCTATTACATCAAAGATGGATATCTTATGAGAGCTAACAAACTTTGCATCCCCGAGTCTTCTTTTCGTTTGTTGCTTTTGCAGGAATCTCATGGAGGAGGCTTAATGGGACATTTCGGACGCGACAAGACATTCGCTACGCTCTCGAAGAACTACTTCTGGCCCAAGATGTTTCGGGACGTCAATCGCTTCACCAACCGATGCTCTACATGTCGCAAAGCTAAGTCCAAAGCTCAATCTCATGGCCTTTATATGCCTCTACCAATTCCATACCAACCATGGGAAGACATTAGCATGGACTTTGTACTTGGTTTGCCTAGGACTCAAAATGGGAAAGATTCAGTATTTGTCGTTGTGGACCGTTTCTCAAAAATGGCACATTTTATTCCTTGCAACAAGATAGACGACCTCCTGGCTCCGGACGTCCGGCCCTCTCCGGACGGCTGATGCCCCCGCACCCGAGCCAAATCTATGGATTTTCGGAGCCCCTCGGACGACCGACGACGCCCGGACGTCCGACCCCGACCGGACGTCCGACCGAAGCACACCCGAGCCGAAATTACGGACGTCCGACAGGCACATGACGTCCGGACCCTCGCGAGCCTCCGGACGACTGCTGACCCCCAGACGTCCGAAGCCTGTGTGCTGATTCGTGTTGGGCCACAACCCATGTACCCCTTCGCCCCCCCTCTTTTTCACTAAGACTATAAATACTCCACCTATTCCTTCTAGCTAGGGTTAGCGTTGGTTTAGCTCATTTTGAGAGATAGAGCTACGCTCATCCACATCGGATCTACTCCTCGTGAGAGACCACGGCCTCTTCGGAGAAGATCCTGATGAGGACATCAATACCATTGTTACACCCACAGCCCCTGCTGCTATACATACTGGACCAATTACTAGAGCTCGCGCATGCCAATTGAATTATCAGGTATTTCATTTCTTGGTAACGATTATAATGTTCATGAGAATATGATGCTGCCTAAATTGGATACATTTGTTTTGCTTACAAATGAAGGGTCTAGCTTGGACAAGAAAGATGAACCTTGGAGCAAGTTCAAGCATGGAGATGATGGCATGCGCAAGGGGATCAAGAACAGAGCTACAAGTGATGATTTCAGGACTTTGAAGCCACCATAAGGAGTGCATGAAGCCTTGGACGAAATATGCAAGATGCCACTTCATAAATTTCGTCCAGAGGCTATTCTAGGTGCTGCATCACCTTATTATTGGGCCAGGCCCATGTATTTTCGTAATACTTAAGTATAGGCTGTTTTTAGAGTCCGTATGTGTGGGGAAACTAGAGTTAGGGTTGGTTTCGGACCCCTCCTCCAAGGGCCACGAAATTCCCCCTCTTCCTCCGTATATACAGCCCTTAGGGCGTCATTTAGACTTTGGGGTTTTGTTTAGATTAAAAGTTCGCCATAGCTACAACTTCGCGTACTTCGTTTGTGTCCAACGACCAGACTAAGACGTCACAAAACCCCACCTTCATTAATAAAGCTTTCCTCTTTTATTCGCAATATCCAGATTGCAATCTCAGTTTCTTGCTTGTTCTTCATTTGCTCGCAGGAAATAGACCCTCGTGGTCTGGTTGATCATGCTCCGGCGTGGTCAATATCCCTCGAAAGTTGGTTTAGCGATTGCTTAGGCGCGACGTCTTCGCACGTTCGTAGTCAGATCGTCAAAGTCGACTCCCACAGAAAACGATATCTATCTCATCGAAACATCGGGGCACCTTCACGTCTATCAGATCCCTTTGAATTCAAGACCCCTCTTTAGGGAAGAACATCAAGACCTCCTCGCGGACAAGACCGTTACCCTTGTATCATCCTTGGTTGATTGTGTACCGTGTGAACCCTATGTATTCGAGGATCTAGCGCAGGTGTAACTTGTTCTTGTTGGTTTAGTGTTTCTCTTGTGTTTCCCTCATGTATTTCCTTGTTTCCCTCCTCGCGTTCGTCGTGTTCTTCGCGGGATCCGCTCCTATCATGAAAGATCGTCCCCAAGGGTTCCTACCCTACATCAGCATCCCACTATGCCTAGAACACCTTGAAGTTGCCAGGGCCAATGGGAGTCATTTCCATTCCGTCAGATGAGGAAGACACAATCATTTGCGTGGACAAGATGTACCGAGACGCAGTCGCGGTAGAGGCCGCAACAGCAGTAGTTCCTGCCAAAGAGAACAAAGGAAAGAAGAAGGATAGCAGGGACACCGGCAAGGAATCTAGGAAGTGTACCTCTTAGGAGTGTGTTGTGCCTGTTGATGACTTGCCGGAGAGTTCCAACATCAAGAGATCCAAGGTTGCTGCACCACATGTGAAAAAGGTCCTGGCAGGGTTGGCTGGCGTTGATGGTACCTTCACTATCAGCGCCACCCTCGATGACAAATAGAAAAGCACACTTGTTGCCTTCCTGCGGGCGAATGTTGATGTGTTTGCATGGCAACTATCTGATATCACCGATGTTCCTAGGGAGGTAATCGAGCACCACCTTGCTATCTGCCCACATGCCCGACCCGTCAAGCAGAAGGTTCGGAAGCAGGCCTTCGAGAAATAATAGTTCATTGCCGGAGAGATTAAGAAGCTTGAGGCAGATGGTCTGGTCAGAGGAGTATTGCATCCAAAATGGTTAGCAAACCCAATGGTCGTACGCAAGGCTAACGGGAAAGTGGAAGCTTTGCATAGATTCACGGATCTCAACAAAGCTTGCCTGAAGGACCCATTTCCCTTGCCGCACATCGACCAGATTCTGGACTCCACTTCAGGTTGTGATTTTCTCTCCTTTCTGGATGTGTACTCTGTGTATCATCAGATCTTAATGTCCAAGGAGGACGAAGAGAAGAGCTCATTCATCACCCCATGTGGTATGTACTGCTTTGTGCGCATGCCTTTTGGGTTGAAGAGTGCCGGATCCACTTTGCAAGAGAAGTACAGATTGGTTTTGAACCATAGTTGCAAAGAAACATTGAGGCTTATATGGATGATATTGTGGTCAAGACCAAGCACAGATCAACCCTCATCCAGTATTTGGAAAAAACATTTGCTAATCTGTGCAAGATCAACTTGAAGCTAAATCTATGGAAGTGTGTGTTTGGCGTTCCCTCCAGCAAGCTACTCAGGTTCTTCATGTACCACCATGGGATTGAAGCCAACCCTGAAAAAATCAAGGCTATCGAGCAGATAGATCCAAGCACCCAAGACAGTCAGAGATGTGAGGCGTCTGACAGGGTGCATTTCTGCACTTAGCAGATTCATCTCCAAGTCTGCCGAGCGCACCCTGCCATTCTTCAAAATTTTGAAGAAGGCAGGGCCCATGAAGTGGAACTTGGAAGCAAACGCCGCGTTACAAGGCTTGAAGACCTACCTGTCTTCTGTGCCCACTTTGGTTGCCCCCAAACCACAAGAACCTTTGTTCATATACCTAGTGGTAACTAATCAAGTTGTTAGTGCAGCCCTAGTGGCACAACGGGAAGTAGAGGAAATAGAGAGTGGGCAAAGCTCGGAAGGACCGGATGAGGATCGGGACAAGGAAGAGCACGACAGCAGGGGCAACCCCAAGGACGTGGCATGGAAGAAAGTGGTGCAGTGCCTAGTATACTTCATTAGTCCCTATTACAGGTGGTAGATCGAGGTACTCTGGTGTGGAAAAGTTGATTTTTGGCCTCATCATGGCCTCGAAGAAAACTGCGCCACTACGTCCAAGCCCCTGAGGCTACCTATAGAATAGTGGAGTGGGCTTTGGAGTTATCCAGCTTTGGCCTAAAGTTTGAGAGCACATCAACAATTCAGAGCAGGGCATTAGCGGAGTTTATTGCTGAATGGACACCAACCCCTGATGAAGAAATACTAGAAACAGTTACCCCGGCAAGGAGGCACCCCAAGAATGGATTATGTATTTCGATGGTGCATTCTCCCTGCCAGGTGATGGGCTGGCGTGCTTCCAGTTGCCCCCACTGGGGAGCACTTGAAGTACATCATCCACATGCATTTTCCATGGGAGGAGGCAACCAACAAGACAACAGAGTATGAAGGGATCCCTTCCGGGCTCAGGATTGCCACCGAATTGGGAATCAAGAAGCTATCATTCGAGGAGATTGGACTCTGGTAAGCCTCTCCTGGAAGAGCCTCCGGGGCTCCTGGTAGGGACCCTGCCGAAAACAACTCCCCATCGATTGCCGCGCTACACCCTCCTGATGGGCCACTAGTCCCCGCGGTCGAGGAACACGCTCTTGCAGATGAGGAGGTGCCGCTAGTCCTTGTTGCCGAGCCTCGGGATCCAACTTGGGAAAGGCACATAGTCTATTTCCTCCAAATTGGAGAACTTCCCGATGAGCAAGAGGAAACTGAAAGAGTAGCTTGGAGGGCCAGTACGTATCAGTTTGTTGATAAGATATAGAAAATGGTGTGAAATTGAAGTGCATCTGTCGGAAAGAAGGAAAGGAGCTGCTGGCGAAAATACACAAAGGCATGTGCAGCTCCCACATTGGATCAAAGGCATTAGTTGGGAAAGCATTCTGGCAAGGATTCTATTGGCCCATAGTCCTAGAATATACGGTCGAGCTAGTCACCAAGTGTGATGCCCTCCAGTTCCATTCCAAGAACATCCATCTGCCTGCACAAGCTCTTCAAACAATCCCTCTGTCATGGTTGTTTTGGGTCTAGGGGCTCGATATCCTCATCCCTTTCCTCCGAGCTGCCGGGGGCTTTGAATTCTTGTTCATTGCCATCAACAAGTTTACAAAGTGGCCAGAAGTAGATGCCGTGAGAAAGGTGACTGCTCAGTCAGCTATCAAGTTCTTGAAAGGATTAGTGTGCCACTTCGGGGTCCCTTCCAGGATCATCACCGACAAGGGCACGCGGTTCACGAGTCATGCCTTCATGCAATACATTCATTCCCTCGCAAGCAAGATCTCATTTGCCTCTGTTACACATCCCAGAAGCAATGGATAAACTGAGACGGCGAATGCTGAAGTGTTGCGAGGACTCAAGACGAGTACATTTGATATACTGCAGAATTGCGGCAAGCGATGGATCGATGAGTTGTCGGTAGTTCTCTGGTCCCTCAGAACAACACCAAATTGAGCTACCGGGCAGAATCCCTTCTCCCTAGTCTATGGGGCAGAAGTAGTTATCCCCATGGAACTCATTTACGGGTCAGCTCGAGTGCTTGCGTACAATGAAGTAGCGCAGGATCAGCACCAGCGTCACGATGCTGTGCTTCTCGAGGAGAATCGTCTCCGGGCTGCTATGCGTGTTGCATGCTATCAGCAAGCCTTGCATCGCTTTCATAGCCGCAGGGTTCATGCCCGGTGTTTGAAGGAAGGCGACCTTGTCCTTAGGCGCATTCAGTCTACCAAGGGTACAAACAAGTTGACGCCAAAGCGGGAAGGCCCTTAGCGGGTAGTTCGAGTCACCAGACCTGGCACAGTCGGTCCGGACACCGGAGATGGCATTCAACTACAAAACTCATGGAATATTGAGCATCCCCGCAAGTTCTACTTGTAAGGCACGACAGTCAGGACCTGCCAGGGAGCCGCCCTTTTGTACAAGCCTTGCCTTAGTGGCATGTAACCCCTTATACAAAGCCAGGCGCAGACCCTGAGTAGCAGAGAAACAATGAAGCGCTGGGGGCCCCCGACAAGTTGCATGCATGCACAAGCATCGCATGTTCATGTAGATAAGATCACATCTGGCATCATTTCCATCTGCTTAAACTACAGGTTCCTACCAAAGACTTGGCTCCTAAGGGAGATGGAAATATGAAGCCTAGACTGCGATCTCCGGTAAGCCATACAGATAAGTTCTATCTCTTGTCTGTATGTGTTCTGTAAGCAAAAACTTGTGCATAAGAGAACCTTGCCTCCTTTTGAAACTTAGGTGCTCCCATCCCCTTGACTCAAACGATGCTTCGGTCGGGGTGGTCACAGTGGCCTTTGTGAAAAAAAGATTGGCGGGGGGCTGGTCCCTCATCACAATTTGTGCCCAGTAGGCTTGACTCCCATCAACAAAATAGAGGGTACCGACAGGATAGCTTTCCTGGGGAAACTCGTTTATTTGAAAATATAGAGGCACTCCACCTCAGCATGGACATATACATGCACGAGTCCCCGACAAGGTTCATCTTTTTCATTAATATGCTGATCAAACAAGTACAGACCTTACAAGACACAAACATGGATTTAGGAGATTACATTATTTGAACTAAAATTTGGCAAGTGCCTACAGGTTTTAGATTAAAAAAAGATAAGTCCTCTATAAAATCCTCTCCTTGTCCCTCTTGTCCTAGGTATTGTATTGGGAAGAGGACAGGACTAGAGAAGCACCCAAGAAGGAGCCCATCACGGTCCCATCACGGCCTGCCAGGCACAGCCTGACAAGATTGGGAATGGCGAGGCTGCAAAGGAGGAGGATGGCAGGAGCAGCTCGGTGGCACCCCGGTCATCGCCTTCAAGGCCAGTCGGAAGCCCCAGTACAAGCACCGGTAGGGAAGGTCGTCGGAGCTCAGCTGGAAGACTGTTGGAGGAGGCGAAAGCACTAGGAGGGCGGCCCCTTCCCAAGTGACCGAGAGGCCGGTGATGATAGTGCCAGGGAAGGGAGGGGAAAATGGAAAGACAAGGCAGCAATTCGCTAGTACAAGACGAACGCGCCGGTGCTATCGTACTCCGACCTGGCGGCCTGCCTCCTGCCTTCTCTGTCCTCCCTGGCTTCATCTTCATCTACACCGCTCCAGGGAAATGCTAGACCCCCAGCCCAACGCCTTCCCTGGAGAAGCAGCCGAAGGCCAAGGTGGCCAGGGGGCTCGAGGCACGCCGCTCCCCACCTTGGCGAGCAGGAGGGCACACCTCTCTTCAACATCAGCCCCAGACCCATCGAAAGGGGCAGAGCTAGGATTACCAACAATCCCTAGCCCTGCACCCCGGGCAGGCGTTGGCGGCCCAAATAACCTGGTCGCCGGGTTAACAAACGGTAGTAGCTCAAGACGAGATGCCACGTTACCCAACAGACGGCCAACCAAGGTAGGGGAGACAAGCATTTCACAGCAATAGGAAAGCTTGATATCTCCCAGGCCACGGACGACTCGCTCACCCCGTATTCTCCGGGCTTGGACCAGACTCACTCACCAAGCATTAGAACGGGCCTTTGATATTCCCTACCTCAAGCTACAGGCCCCAGGCTCTTCCCTTAAGCATGACTAGCATGAAGCAGAGGATGAAGGAGAAGGGATGCGAGGATGAATGAATCCACTCCTCCCCGCCCCTCCTTTTATAGGAGGGCCGGCGAAAGGATCTGGTCCATCCACGGGTAACCGCCGCCCTCCTCCACCAATTCAAGAAGGGCGGGCCCCTGCCCTGATGCTCTCCCACGCCAGGCACCTCCATTACCTACCCCGCGCGGTGCATGCAACATGCGTGGCTGGGGATAAGGGTGTGGTTGGAAGAGTGAATTGGCAGTTACTCCCCCATGCATTCAAGTCATTCATCGGCCGTTACAGGAGTGGCCCCACCACGATTGACTCTATGCGACGCGCGGGAAAACCGAAAACTGGCCCGGGCTCAAGATAATGAAGAAGCAAAGAAGATCTCAAGGGGCTAGCCGCTTCCACGCCCCTGCCTGTGCACTTATTAGGGCATATGCCGACGACGCCCGGCAATGCATTCGCGCCAGACCCGTGGGCTTTTGTCGGTGCAACAAACCCTGGGTCAGTTGCCCAGACTGTGCACAGACACGAAAACAAGATCATAGCACTAAGGTCAGATTGGAGCACAAGGGACTAGGCTGAAGGATCCAAGTACAGATCAGGAAGACCAAGAAGAGCTGGAGAAGCAAGACGTTGCTAAGGGAAAAGCCTCCCTTGCTAGGCAGAAGATCCTGGCAAGGACGGGTTACCCCCAGAGACAAGCCTTCAGGTCTCCCCGGCAGGCCTACCGGAGCTTACGGAGGCAGAACCGCTCCACCTCATCATGACCCAAGTCGTTAATCAGTGCGGTGTCAAGCTCCAAGGTGACTAAGTCAATGCTATTCGCCACATGGAAGCCACTTCCTACAGAAGATGTCTCCAAGAGACACCCGTCCTGAGACGTGTCAAGCAAGAAGGCGCAAAGCTAGCAAAATAGCCTGGCAGGGCCTGCCGGGCAAGCTATGATGTGACGTTGAGCAGCACATTTAATGCGCTCTATCAGCCTGCAGAGTTAGGTATGATAGCACTGTTTGTTATCTAATCGGTACATAATGACTGATTTACCTCTGTGGTGACCACTTTATCTATAAAAGTAGGCCCAAGCCAACCATAGAAAGGGTTGGCCAGTTGAGTGGCTAATCCACAACTTCACATACTCATATACGCATAGGCGCTTCCGCCCCGAGGCAACCCTACCGGGCATGCGTGTTGTGCTCACCACCATTTTTTCCACCATCAATTCACCAAAGCAGGAGTAGGGTTTTACGCCTCATGATGGCCCGAACCTAGGTACAGATTGCCCGTGAGATTTTTGTCATGTTGTTCCACACTCCTATGCTCTTTGTGCAATGTGCCATCCCCCCGCCGAACCAGAAAGGGACTTTTGGTCCCATACGTGGTCGTGATTTCCCGCGACAAAGTAGGATGGCAATTGTTGTTCTAGCCTCTACGGACTAAACCCCTTGGCTTATATAGACACCAAGGGTATTAGTGTTACACATAGTCGATTACTAGAAATGAATAAACACGCCGAATCTTGACTTGGAGTACACCAAGGCACTAATGATCTCCTGTCCGGATACGAAGCCACCTCATAGTTCAGTCCTCCAGCGGTTGTAGTGCGACCCACTTGTCCAGCCCACGAGGCATAGGCCGGTAAGCCGAGGAACACTTAATCTAGGACTCCCATAGTAGCCCCTGAACTACCCTCCAACGCTGGTACTTCGTCATGTCTTGAGATCTTGATATACCCAATGTATCCGGCTTGCGGGGTGAGTTCCTCTCCTCGTTGATGTTCGGTGTAATCTCCTTTAGTCAGGCTCCAAGAATCGCTAAGCTGGAATTCGGCCATCATTTAACCAAGTAATTTTTGGAATCCAAACTTCAAATGTTGCATAGCCTCGAAGGCCAACCGTCCAAATGTGAATAGTGTATTTGCTTGACAACTTTTGGCGAAGGGTCACATCCGGTCACAAACATCGAACCATTGTGAAAGCTCGATTCGCGGTTCTGGTAGCGCCTCTATTGACACGTCCCATCAAAGTGGTGATCGTGCCCGCCCTTTAAGGGATAGGACCAATGATTTTGGGTTATACCACTCGAGCATAACGCCACGATTATATTGGGAAGTGGCGAGGTCTGCGGCACGGTATGAGGACCTTTGGTATTACGGCATCCCATAAAAGGGGAACAACCACAACTAACTCCACACACTTTCTCCTTCCTCTCGATGTTGTCTTCCCAATCTATAGAGCTCCAGCACCCAGTCCCACCTTTCCTCAAGAAATCCCCACCAGCCCTTCCCATCAAATCGACCATGGACGGATCTGGCGCGGGAGGCAAGTGTGAGGCTTCCATCATCACCAATAAGGAGATCAAAGATCTAATGCTCACCGGCTACCTTCCGGCCAATGTCGCTCACCAAGCTCCGGCGGAGGGCCAAGCCATCCCGACGCCTTGACCAGGCGAGAGGGTGGTGTTCGTCCCACATTTTATTCGGGGGATGGGCTTCCCGCTCCATCCCTTTGCCAGGGGGTTAATGTTCTTCTATGGGCTGAACTTTCACGATCTGGCCCCAAACTCCTTTCTCCACATCTTTGCCTTCATCAATGTTTGCGAGGCCTTTCTTCAGGTCCAGGCCCACTTTGGCCTATGGCTGAAGATCTTCAATATCAAACCAAAGATCATCGACGACCACCGGGCGGACAACAGGGGAGCGCTGGTTCTATTCAAACCTCAAAAGCATTGGCCGACCAAAGAGGAGGATATCGGCCTTGATGCCCAGCACCCCCCTAAGAAGTAATAAAGCTTACATCATCTCATCTTCGGGTATTAGTTTTTTCAATCAGGGATCTGACTCCTTCCCCTTGCTCACAGGGCTGGCTCAACAAAGTCGCATAGATGAACAACCAGGCACAGCAGCTTGAAGACCCCAGGACAACCCCGTTCAAGGAGATGCTGACTGCAGCGCCATACCAGACACCAAAAAGGAAAGAGAAGAGGAAGAAGAGCGAGCCGAGGAGGAGCAACCTCCTCATGTGATGAGGACATCAATACCATTGTTACACCCACAGCCCCTACTGCTATACATACTGGACCAATTACTAGAGCTCGTGCATGCCAACTGAATTATCAGGTACTTTCGTTTCTTGGTAACAATTCTAATGTTCATGAGAATATGATACTGCCTAAATTCGATACAATTGTTTTGCTTACAAATGAAGGGCCTTGCTTGGACAAGAAAGATGAACCTTGGAGCAAGTTCAAGCATGGAGATGATGGCATGCGCAAGGGGATCAAGAACGGAGTTACAAGTGATGATTTTAGGACTTTGAAGCCTTGGACGAAATATACAAGATGCCACTTCATAAATTTGGTCCAAAGGCTATTCTAGGTGCTGTGTCACCTTAATATTGGACCAGGCCCATGTATTTTCGAAATACTTAAGTATAGGCTATTTTTAGAGTCTGTATGTGTGGGGAAACAAGAGTTAGGGTTGGTTTCGGACCCTTCCTCCAAGGGCTACGAAATTCCCCCCTCTTCCTCCATATATACAGCCCTTAGGGCGTCGTTTAGACTTTGGGTTTTGTTTAGATTAGAATTCGCCATAGCTGCAACTTCGGTACTTCATTTGTGTTTAGCGACCAGACAAAGGCGTCACAGAACCCCACTTTGATCAATAAAGCTTTCGTCTTATATTCGCAATATCCAGATTGCAATCTCAGTTTCTTGCTTGTTCTTCGTTTGCTCACAGGAAACAGACCCTCGTGGTGTGGTTGATCGTGCTCCGGCGTGATCAATAACCCCTCGGAAGTTGGTTTAGCGATTGCTAAGGCGCGACGTCTCGCATGTTCGTAGTCGGATCGTCAAGGTTGACTCTCAGAGAAAACGATAGCCACCATCTCATCGAAACATCGAGACACCCTCGCCTCTATCAAGTGGTATCAGATTTCCAGGTTGCTCGATGAGATTTTACAATTTTTCATAGTTTAGATCGAGTTTATTCTTCATACCTATAGTGCACGAAAAAAGGCAAAAAATTAGGGTTAGTTCATCATATCCGAACCAATCTGAGCCTTTGCATAGTCTTTTCAGTATTTTGCTTTGTTGAATTTGCGGTTGCATCGTCGTGTCTAGTTGCTAGTCTTAGAGTCTAGTCTTTCAGAGTTTCGAGTTCTGGTCATAAGTTGTCACGCCGTTGCCGCACCATCATCATCGCCCCTGCCATCTACCACCACCTCTTATCCGCCATCGATCCGTCTCCATATACCATCACCAATCCCTATCCATATACCACCACCAATCCGTATCCATATACCACCACCAATCTGTATCCATATACCACCACCCCTGCCATATCCTACCACTATATATCCACCACCAATCCAAGTTCCTTTCATATTAGGTTTGTTTTTGAGGTCCGTCTGAGTAGATTTCCGATTCGTGTTTCCTTGCCTGACTAGGTTTCGAAAAAAAAGAGTCTGGAGACCCCTGGGCAGTTTTTAGGCCAAAATTTTCACAGGCAAAAATATGTTTTCCCTATCCTATTGTTAGGCTTTTCTGAGTCTTTTGATCCACGTGCCATCATAGTGATTTTTTGTCGCACTTTTTCGTCGTTGCTGCCCTGATTTCCGAAAAACAAAGTCAAAAAAAATTTCGTGCCCATCCTGTCAGTTTGACGAGGGAAGAGTTTTCAGACACTCACCATTATAGTGATTTTTCGCAAAAAAAAGAGGAGCGCCAAAAAAAGAGGAGCGCCAAAAAAACAGAGCGAAAAAAGTCCAAGAGTGTGCTTTTCCCTTGTTTACGTGCAGCGCCGTGATTTTGTTAGTGTTCTAGGCTTGCGTCTCTAGCACGGTCTAGCCAAGGACCAGCACAGTACCGTCGTTGAGCGTTTATTCAACTTTGCGTCTCTGAATTGATTATTGCTGACCCTTTTTGCTACCATATTATAAGCCTTCTCAGCTCCACATACATCTACGTCGTGCGTTTGATTTTCCCTGGTAATCGCTCTATCCAAGCTTTGAGAGTTTTGACTATGACAGTTGTCGATCACCGCCTGCTGCTGGGTAAGAACTGGTAAGAATTTGAGATTTTCTTGACGGATTTGTGACACCCACAACCACCTCTTGTTAGTAGTCTGTAGGATCATATTCTTGTGTGTTTCTATTGCTGCTAACCATGGCAGGATCACAAGCCGATGAGACTGACTGGGAGAACATGACGAATAAGGAGTTGCATGATAAATTTCAGCAAATGATGAGTGGACAGGTGCAAGATGTGCTAAACAGATTTGAAGAGGCCATGGAGAAGATAGATGGCATGGACAAGACGTTCGAAACAAAGCTCGATAACAAGTTTAATGAATTGCTCGCGCGTCTTCCACCGCCACCACCGGCTGCCACTAACGCACCTCTACAACAACAACAACAATAACAACAACAACAACAACGTCGCTTTCCAAATCAAGTGGGATGAGCACAACGCGTTCCCATTGACCCTGGGCAAAATTCTGGTGCCACTGTTGATGCTTCTGTCGCTCCTGGTGCTACTGCAGAGGTGGAGGACCATACGAGGATGAGGTTGATCAAAATCAGAACTACGTGCAACCACAAGAACCACCACTACTAGGTCGTCCTCAGGTATATCATCGCAATGGTAGGGCTGCACCACCATATGAGGTACGAGATCATGACCATCTTCCTAAACTGAAATTGAATATTCCACCATATGAGGGTAGATATGTTCCTGATATATATCTTACTTGGTAGTTAGAAATTGAACAACATTTTACATGTTTACAATATCCTGAGGAGAGACGTGTTCCTGCTATTGTTTGTGCTTTCCCTAGCTTCTGCATGTGTTTGGTGGTCTGAACATTGTAGATTATATTCTACTCCAACTACTTGGGCTGCTTTGAAAACTGCTATGCGTACTCGTTGGGTTCCACCATATTATCAATGTGAATTACTTCAAAAATTGCAGCGTTTAAGACAAGCGAAAAAATTCTGTAGAAGAATATTATCAGGAATTACAAACTGGCATGATTAGATGTGGTATTTTTGAGGAGAATGAAGCTATGCTTTCACATTTTATGGGTGGATTAAATAGAGAGATTCAGACCATTCTAGAGTATAAGGAGTATACTAATATCACTTGCTTATTCCATCTTGCTTGTAAAGCTGAACGTGAAGTGCAGGATCAATAGGCATTGGCGCCAACTAACTTTTCTGCAGGTCGATATTTATCATGGACACCACGTGCATCCTCTACTTCCACTACACCAGCACCTCCACCAGGTGCCACCTCTAGCCATGATACAAGAAAGCAGGCACAACCACCACTATCAGCCAAGAGCACACTTGTCGGGCCTGCGCAGAGCTCTTCTTCTTCCATGGTATCAACAGGGCACATAAGTGATATTATTTGTCGTCGTTGTAAGGGAAGAGGACATTTTGCGAGAGAATACAAATCTCAGCGTGTGATGATTGCTACTGAGGATGGTGGGTATGAGTCCTCTAGTGACTATGATGAGGAGACTTTGGTTCTTATTACACATGAAGAACACGGTGGAGATGATTCTGATCATGAGACGCAGTACATGGCTGCTGAAGATGCTGACAGGTATGATTGTTTAGTTGCTCAACGTGTTTTGAGTGTGCAAGTTACACAAGCTGAGCAAAATCAGAGGCATAATTTGTTCCATACAAAGGGAGTTGTGAAGGAACATTCTGTTCGTGTCATCATAGATGGAGGGAGCTGTAACAACTTGGCTAGCATGGAGATGGTGGAGAAGCTATCTCTCACCACAAGACAACATCCACATCCTTACTACATCCAATGGTTCAACAACAACGGCAAGGTTAAGCTAACATGTACTGTTCGTGTGCACTTTAGTATCTCTATATATGCTGATTATGTTGATTGCGATGTGGTACCTATGTAAGCATGTTCCTTAGTACTTGGTAGAACATAGCAATTTGATAAAAATTCTTTACACCATGATAGAAACAATCAGTATACTCTTTTTCATAAGGACAAAAATATTACTTTGCTTCCTATGACCCCTGATACCATTTTGAAAGATAATATTAATAGAGCTAATAAAGCAAAACAGGAGCAAAATAAGAGTGAAAATCAGATTGTGGCAAAAGAATTTGAGCAACACATGAAGCCTAATAATAAACCATCTAATGTTGTTTCTGAAATTAAATTGAAAATTGCATGTTTACTTGCCACAAAATCTGATATTGATGATCTAGATTTCAGCAAATCTGTTTGCTATGCTTTTGTGTGCAAAGAGGCATTATTTTCATTCGAGGACATGCCTTCCTCTTGCCTCCTGACTGTCACTAACATTTTGCAGGAGTTCGCTGACGTCTTTCCACAAGACGTGCCACCGGGATTACCACCTATTCGTGGGATTGAGCATCAAATTGACTTAATTCCCGGTGCATCATTACCCAACCGTGCACCATACCGTACCAATCCAGAGGAGATGAAGGAGATTATGCGTCAAGTACAAGAGCTGCTCGACAAAGGTTATATACGTGAATCTCTTAGTCCTTATGTTGTTCCTATTATACTAGTGCCTAAAAAGGATGGTACATCGTGTATGTGTGTTGATTGTAGAGGCATTAATAATATTACTATTCGTTATCGTCATCCTATTCCTAGGCTAGATGATATGCTTGATGAATTGAGTGGCTCTACAATATTCTCCAAAGTTGATTTGCGTAGTGGATACCATCAAATTCGTATGAAATTGGGAGATGAATGGAAAACAACATTTAAAACTAAGTTTGGATTATATGAGTGGTTAGTCATGCCTTTTGGGTTAACTAATGCACCTAGTACTTTCATGAGATTAATGAACGAGGTTTTACGTGCTTTCATTTGACGATTTGTGGTAGTTTACTTTCATGACATATTGATTTATAGCAAATCTTTGGAGGAATATTTGGAACATTTACGTGCTGTTCTTATTGCTCTACGTGATGCATGTTTGTTTGGTAACCTTGGAAAGTGCACCTTTTGCACCGACCAAATATCTTTTCTTGGCTATATTGTTACTCCATGGGGAATTGAAGTTGATAAAGCCAAGATTGAAGCTATTGAGAGTTGGCCGCAGCCCAAAATGGTCACACAAGTGAGGAGTTTCCTTGCCCTCGCTGGTTTCTATAGGCGTTTTGTGAGAGATTTCAGCACCATTGCTGCACCTCTCAACGAGCTTACAAAGAAGGATTTGCCTTTTGTTTGGGGTACCGCACAGGAAGAAGCCTTTACTCCAACTTCCTGATTTTAATAAAACTTTTGAGCTTGAATGTGATGCTAGTGGAATTGGATTAGGAGGTGTGTTATTACAAGATGGCAAACCTGTTGCATACTTTTCTGAAAAATTGAGTGGGCCTAGTCTGAACTATTGTACTTATGATAAAGAATTATATGGTCTTCTTCGGACCTTAGAAACATGGAAACATTATTTATGGCCCAAGGAATTTGTTATACATTCTGATCATGAATCTTCGAAACACATTAAAAGTCAAGCAAAACTAAACCGTTGACATGCTAAATGGGTTGAATTCATTGAGACTTTCCCTTATGTCATTAAACACAAGAAGTGTAAAGAAAATGTTATTGCTGATGCATTGTCTCGTTGTTATACTATGCTTTCACAACTTGACTTTAAAATATTTGGTTTGGAGACCATCAAAGATCAATATGTGCATGATGCTGAATTTAAAGATGTATTGCGGAATTGTAAGGAAGGGAGAACTTGGAACAAGTTCATTCTTAACGATGGATTTGTGTTTTGTGCTAACAAGCTATGCATTCCAGCTAGCTCTGTTCGTCTTTTGTTGTTGTAGGAAGCGCATGGAGGAGGATTAATGGGACACTTTGGCAGATATACTTGCTACACATTTATTTTGGCCAAAGATGAGACGAGATGTTGAGCGTTTTGTTGCTTGCTGCACTACATGTCAAAAAACTAAGTCACGACTCAATCCTCATGGTTTATATATGCCTTTGCCTGTACCTAGTGTTCCTTGGGAGGATATATCTATGGACTTTGTTTTAGGTTTACCTCGAACAAAGAAGGGGAGGGATAGCATATTTTTTGTCGTGGATAGGTTCTCGAAAATGGCACACTTTATACCATGTCATAAAAGCAATGATGCTGTTAATGTTGCTGATTTGTTCTTTCGTGAAATTATTCGCTTGCATGGTGTGCCAAATACTATTGCTTCAGATCTTGATACAAAATTTCTTATCCACTTTTGGAGATGTTTATGGGCTAAGTTGGGGACTAAACTGCTTTTTAGTACTACTTGTCACCCCCAAACTGATGGACAAACTGAAGTAGTTAATAAAACATTGTCTACTATGCTTAGGGCTGTTTTGAAGAATAATAAGAAAATGTGGGAAGAATGATTGCCTCATATTGAATTTGCTTATAATCATTCATTGCATTCTACTACTAAGATGTGCCCTTTTGAAATTGTGTATGGTTTCCTACCTCGTGCACCTATTGATTTGTTGACTCTTCCATCTTCGTAGAAGGTTAATTTTGATGCCAAAGAACATGCTGAATTGATTTTAAAAATGCATGAGTTAACTAAGGAAAACATTGAGCGTATGAATGATAAATATAAACTTGCTGGAGATAAGGGTAGAAAACATGTTGTGTTTGCACCTGGAGATCTTGTTTGGTTACATTTGCGTAAGGATAGATTTCCTAATTTGTGCAAATCAAAGCTAATGCCACGTGTTGATGGTCCTTTTAAGGTGTTAGAGAAAATGAATGATAATGCATATAAACTTGAGCTGCCTACAGATTTTGGGGTTAGTCCCACTTTTAACATTGCAGATTTGAAGCCTTATTTGGGTGAGGATGATGAACTTTCGTCGAGGACGACTTCATTTGAAGAAGGGGATGATGATGAGGATAGCAATACCATTGTTACACCCACAACCCCTGCTGTTACACATACTGGACCAATTACTAGAGCTCGCACACGCCAATTGAATTATCAGGTACTTTTGTTTCTTGGTAACGATTCTATTGTTCATGAGAATATGATGCTGCCTAAATTGGATACATTTGTTTTGCTTACAAATGAAGGGCCTAGCTTGGACAAGAAAGATGAACCTTGGAGCAAGTTCAAGCATGGAGATGATGGCATGCGCAAGGGGATCAAGAACGGAGTGACAAGTGATGATTTCAGGACTTTGAAGCCACCATAAGGAGTGCATGAAGCCTTGGACGAAATATACAAGATGCCACTTCATAAATTTCGTCCAGAGGCTATTCTAGGTGTTGTGTCACCTTATTATTGGGCCAGGCCCATGTATTTTCGAAATACTTAAATATAGGCTGTTTTTAGAGTCCGTATGTGTGGGGAAACAAGAGTTAGGGTTGGTTTCGGACCCCTCATCCAAGGGCCACGAAATTCCCCCCTCTTCGTCCATATATACAGCCCTTAGGGCATCATTTAGACTTTGGGTTTTGTTTAGATTAGAGTTCGCCAGAGCTGCAACTTCACGTACTTCGTTTGTGTTCAACGACCAGTCAAAGGCGTCACAGAACCCCACTTTGATCAATAAAGCTTTCATCTTATATTTGCAATATCCAGATTGCAATCTCAGTTTCTTGCTGGTTCTTCATTTGCTCGTAGGAAACAGACCCTCGTGGTCAGGTTGATCGTGCTCCGGCGTGGTCAATAACCCCTCGGAAGTTGGTTTAGCGATTGCTAAGGTGCAACGTCTCACACGTTCGTAGTCGGATCGTCAAGGTCGACTCCCACAAAAAAGATAGCCACCATCTCAACGAAACATCGGGACACCCTCGCCTCTATCATCATGCCCCAAAGAAATAGTGTAGGCCCAAGTTGGTCCAGCTCGACGATAGCTCGGATTCTGACAAGGAATCCGCAGAGTCCGAAGAGGTTCCCAAGAGGAACCCCAGGGTCAAGCCCCCCCGCTGAAAGGTACGAATGGGAGATTCCATGGTACTCGTTTTATTTTGTCTATTATTGACAGATTGTGTGTGCTTGATTTTATATCCAACCGCTTGACCTCCCTACCGACCAAGTCCTGGAAGGGAATTCTCCGCCAGCCGAACTAGCGGAGAGAGGGACCGCGTCGTGCTCTACACCTCCTCCGGTCACTGGGGAGACCGGGGAGGTGTTCGCCCGAAGGACACCTCCCATCTCAGACATGGGGGGTGGAGGTGACGAAATCATGGCCAAGGTCAACACCTCAATCACCGAAGACCGAGAGGGGGATCCCTCTTGGGGAAAAGGAAGGGGGAGATCGGTCAACCCGAGCCCTCCCGAAGGACGTCTCTGGAGCCCCCAAGGCCTTTGGAGGCATCAGTTCCGCCTTCCACCGAAGGAGGAGCCAGGGACCCACCGTCAACACCGAACACCGGAGATCGGGCTGCGGTGGGGTGGCAGGACGAGATGGAGGAGTCTTTAAATAGCTCCTCCATCGTCACAGAGCATCGTGCCCTGATGGGCGTGGTTCTGCAAAGTAATCGATCCATTAACAGCAAACTGAAGGAAGCCTTTGGTGGCCTCTTGACGGGCTTCGAGGTAAGCCATGTAATATTCTTTCTATAATGTGATTTTTGTGAACAAAATTTGTGCAATCCTTGTATATAGCAGCCCCCCAGACTCTGTCGGGATTGAGAAACCCTGGCAAAGGATAAAAAATAATGCATTTGGGACTTTAAATAATGCAGTATTTTTCTATTTGTAGGCCTCGTCTTTGGCGGTGGCTGCTATTCCTGCAAAGCTGGCCGAAATGAATCAGAAGCTCCAAAGCTCCGACGCAGAGCTCGACCTCATCAACAAGCAGTTTGACGAGGTCCAAGGTTAGTCCGGTCGAGACGTAGTACTTTTTATATGTTCCTTGTCTAGCAAGGTATTCGGGATTAGCCCTAAACCGAAGATACACAATTATGGTTGGAGCTGCTACCGCGGAGGTCGAGAGCCTCAAGGCCAAACTTAAGAAGGCCAAGGAAGAGGCAGCTGAATAGAAGGCGGCGGCCGAGCTAACGGCCGCCAAGCTCAAGACAGTGAAAACCGTCAGCGAGAAGCGTGAGTCCAGGGTGGCCGGGGTTTAGCAAAAGCTCAAAGATGCTGATGTAGAGCATCCATCGACCATCCCCAAGGAAATTTTTTCACCACCACTAGCACAAAGAGGACCAATGACAAGAGCTCGCGGACGTGCCATCGAAACAGAGGTTAACTCTTTCCTCTTCGAATTTCATCCAGATTCCCACGAGAGTTGGGTCCTACCTCAAATGGAAACATTGTGCATTCTGAGGTACCAAGAAGAAGTGCATGAAGAAGCTAGGAGGGAGACCCAAGCACCTATGGAGGAAGAGAAGGAAGAAGTGAACGAGAAGATCGAAGTTGGGGAGGTCCTGGACACTCCGGGTGCCCGACCCCTATAGCCCCGGGTGCCCGGCCCCTGCTGCCCACCCTGGGTGCCTGGCCCTTCCGCCCCGGGTGCCTGGGTTCCCATCTGGGAACCGGCAGCCTCCCCGGGTGCCCGGCCCTTTGGCCCTGGGTGCCCGGTCTCCCCGCTTGGGAGCCAACTGAAGGAAATATGCCCTAGAGGCAATAATAAAGTTGTTATTTATATTTCCTTATATCATGATAAATGTTTATTATTCATGCTAGAATTGTATTAACCGTAAACTTAGTACATGTGTGAATACATAGACAAACAGAGTGTCCCTAGTATGCCTCTACTAGACTAGCTCGTTAATCAAAGATGGTTAAGTTTCCTTGCCATAGACATGTGTTGTCATTTGATGAACGGGATCACATCATTAGATAATGATGTGATGGACTAGACCCATCCGTTAGCTTAGCACTATGATCGTTTAGTTTATTGCTATTGCTTTCTCCATAACTTATACATGTTCCTATGACTATGAGATTATGCAACTCCCGAATACCGGAGGAACACTTAGTGTGCTATCAAACGTCACAACGTAACTAGATGATTATAAAGATGATCTACAAGTGTCTCTGATGGTGTTTGTTGAGTTGGCATAGATCGAGATTAGGATTTGTCACTCCGATTGTCGGAGAGGTATCTCTAGGCCCTCTCGGTAATGCACATCACTATGAGCCTTGCAAGAAATGTGACTAATGAGTTAGTTACGGGATGATGCATTACGGAACGAGTAAAGAGAGTTGTCGATGATGAGATTGAACTAGGTATGATGATACCGACGATCGAATCTCGGGCAAGTAACATACCGACGACAAAGGGAACAACGTATGTTGTAATGCGGTTTGACCCATAAAGATCTTTGTAGAATATGTAGGAACCAATATGAGCATCCATGTTCCGCTATTGGTTATTGACCAGAGATGAGTCTCGGCCATGTCTACATAGTTCTCGAACACGTAGGGTCCGCACGCTTAACGTTCAATGACGATATGTATTGTGAGTTATGTGATTTGATGTACCAAAGGTTGTTCGGACTCCCGGATGTGATCACGGACATGATGAGGAGTCTCAAAATGGTCGAGACATAAAGATTGATATATTGGAAGGTTATGTTTGGACACCGGAAAGGTTTCGGATAGGTTCAGGCATTTTCCGGAGTATCGGGAGGTTACCGAAACCCCTCGGAGGGTTAATGGGCCTTCATGGGCCTTAGTGGAAGAGAGGAGGAGGCGACTAGGTGGAGCCCCCCCCCCCCAAGCTCAGTCCGATTTGGCGGGGGGGGGGCTTTTCTTCTCTCCCTCTTCCTCTTTCCTTCCCCTCCTAGTTGGACTAGGAAAGGGGGGAACCTACTCCTACTAGGAGTAGGATTTCCCCCTTCGGGCACGCCCCATGAGGCCGGCCGGCCCCCTCCTCCCCTCCTTTATATACGGGGGAGGGGGCACCCCATAGACACACAAGTTGATTTCTTAGCCGTGTGCGGTGCCCCCCTCCACAGATTTCCACCTCGGTCATATTGTCGTACTGCTTAGGTGAAGCCCTGCATCGGTAACTTCGTCATCACCGTCAACACGTCGTCGTGCTGACGAAACTATCCGTCAGCCTCAGCTGGATCTAGAGTTCTAGGGACGTCAGCGAGCTGAATGTGTGTAGATCATGGAAGTGTCATGCGTTCGGTACTTGATCGGCTAGATCGCGAAGACGTTCGACTACATCAACCACGTCACTCAAAGCTTCCGCTTTTGGTCTACGAGGTTACGTAGGCACACTCTCCCCTCTCATTGCTATGCATCTCCTAGATAGATCTTGCGTGATCGTAGGAATTTTTTTGAAATACCACGTACCCCAATAGTGGCATCCAAGCCAGGTCTATGCGTAGATGTTATATGCATGAGTAGAAGACAAAGGAGTTGTGGGCCTGGGTTTATACATATTGCTTGCCGTCACTAGTTATTTCTTGATTCGGCGGTATTATTGGATGAAGCGGCCCGGACCGACATTACATGACCGCGTTCATGAGACTGGTTCTACCGACGTGCTTTGCACACAGGTGGCTGGCGGGTGTTTGTTTCTCCAACTTTAGTTGAATCGGATTCAATGAACAGGGTTCTTTCTGAAGATCAAAAAGCAATCACTATACCACGTTGTGCTTTTGATGCGTAGGTAAGAACGGTTCTAGCTAAGCCCGTAGAAGCCACGTAAAACTTGCAACAACTAAGTAGAGGGCGCTAACTTGTTTTTGCCGGGCATGTTGTGATGTGATATGGTCAAGACATGATTATATAAATTGTTGTATGAGATGATCATATTTTGTAACACAGTTATCGGCAACTAGCAGGAGCCATATGGTTGTCGCTTTATTGTATGAATTGCAATTGCCATGTAATTGCCTTTCTTTATCACTAAGCGGTAGAGATAGTCGTGGAAGCATTAGTTGGCAAGACGACAATGATGCTACAATGGAGATCAAGGTGTCAAGCCGGTGATGATGGTGATCACGACGGTGCTTTGGAGATGGAGATCAAAGGCACAAGATGATGATGGCCATATCATATCACTTATATTGATTGCATGTGATGTTTATCCTTTATACATCTCATTTTACTTAGTACGGCGGTAGCATTATAAGATGATCTCTCACTGAGATTTCAAAGTATAAGTGTTCCCCCTGAGTATGCACCGTTGCTACAGTTCGTCGTGCCGGGACACAACGTGATGACCGGGTGTGATAAACTCTACATTAACATACAACGGGTGCAAGCCAGTTTTGCAGAAGCAGAATACTCAAGTTAAACTTGACGAGCCTAGCATATGCAGATATGGCCTCGGAACACTGAGACCGAAAGGTCAAGCGTGAATCATATAGTAGATATGATCAACATAGTGATGTTCACCATTTAAAACTACTCCATCTCACGTGATGATCGGACATGGTTTAGTTGATATGGATCACGTGATCATTTAGATGACTAGAGGGATGTCTATCTAAGTGGCAGTTCTTAAGTAATATGATTAATTGAACTTTAATTTATCATGAACTTAGTACCTGATAGTATTTTGCATGTCTATGTTGTTGTAGACTAATGGCCCGTGTTGTTGTTATGTTGAATTTTAATGTGTTCCTAGAGAAATCTAAGTTGAAAGATGATGGTAGCAACTACACGGACTGAGTCCGTAACTTGAGGATTATCCTCATTGCTGCATACAAGAATTACGTCCTAGAAGCACCGCTAGGTGGAAAGCCCGCTGCAGGAGCAACACCAGATGTTATGAATGTCTAGCAGAGTAAAGTTGATGACTACTCGATAGTTCGGTGTGCCATGCTATACGGTGAAGAATGGGGACTTCAACGCCATTTTGAACATCATGGAGCATATGAGATGTTCCAGGAGTTGAAGTTAATATTTCAAGCAAATGCCTAGATTGAGAGATATGAAGTCTCCAATAAGTTCTACAGCTGCAAGATGGAGGAGAGTAGTTCTGTCAGTGAATATATACTCAGAATCTCTAGGTACCACAACCACTTGACTCAACTGGGAGTTAATCTACCTAATGTTAATGTCATTGACAGAGTTCTTCAGTCACTCCCACCAAGCTACAAAAGCTTCGTGATGAACTAGAACATGCAAGGGATGGATAGGACAATTCCCGAGCTCTTCGCGATGCTAAAAGATGCGGAGGTAGAAATCAAGAGGGAGTATAAAGTGTTGATGGTCAACAAGACCACTAGTTTCAAGAATAAGGGCAAAGGGAAGAAGGGGAACTTCAAAAAGAACGACAAGCAAGTTGCTGCTCAAGTGAAGAAGCCCAAGTCTGGACCTAAGCCTGAGATTGAGTGCTTCTACTGCAAAGGGACTGGTCACTGGAAGCGGAACTACCCCAAGTATTTATCGGATAAGAAGGATGGCAAAGTGAAAGGTATATTTGATATACATGTTATTGATGTGTACCTTACTAATGCTCGCAGTAGCCCCTGGGTATTTGATACTGGTTTTGTTGCTAATATTTGCAACTCGAAACAGGGGCTACGGATTAAGCGAAGATTGGCTAAGGACGAGGTGACGATGCACGTGGGAAATGCTTCCAAAGTCGATGTGATTGCCATCGGCACGCTACCTCTACATCTACCTTCGGGATTAGTTTTAGACCTGGATAATTGTTATTTGGTGCCAGCATTAAGCATGAACAATATATCTGGATCTTGTTTGATGCGATATGGTTATTCATTTAAATCAGAGAATAATGGTTGTTCTATTTATATGAGTAATATCTTTTATGGTCATGCACCCTTGATGAGTGCTCTATTTTTACAAAATCTTGATAGTAGTGATACACATATTCATAGTATTGAAGCCAAAATATATAAGTTTAATAATGATAGTGCAACTTATTTGTGGCACTACCGTTTAGGTCATATTGGTGTAAAGCGCATGAAGAAACTCTGATGTAGGGTGGAACCCTAGATGGCCGATCTTTCATGAAAGGAGCGGATCCCGCGATGAACATGAAGAACATGAGGGGAAACACGAGAGAATCACTCAAACCAACAAGATATAGTCACACATATGCTAGATCCATGAACACAAAGGAAGATACATGATCCACGATCAACAAGGGACGATACACGGTAACCGGTCCTTCTCCAAAGGAGGTCTTAATGGGTCCACCCAAAAGGGGGTCTTGTATCCAAGGGTATCTTCTCCGAAGAGGGGCCGCGGTCTCTCTCTTGGAGTAGATCCGTAATGGATGAGCAAAGGTCTATCTCTAATGAGCTACTACTTTGCTAACCCTAAAACTTAGGTAGGAGAAGTGTATATATAGTCGAGGTGGGCGAAGGGGTACACGGGCCTTGGGCCCTTACACTATACTCAGACATGGGAGACCAGATGTCCGGGAGTCGGGTCGGATGTCCGGGCGTTTGCAGAGGGCCGGATGTCCGGGCTGGAGAGGCCGGATGTCCGGGCTGGCAGGGATGGTCCTGACGCTCTCGGGTTCGGTGGTGTCTGGATTTCCGAGATGGAGGCCGGAGATCCAGGAGCTCGGCAAGGGCCGGATGTCCGGGGCCTGTAGGTCCTTGGCGGCTGAGATGCTGTTGTAGTGGATGCCTCCAGCGGCCGGATGTCCGGGTCCTGGAGCTGCCTTCTTCTCCTTTGGGCGTTCCTCTTCATCTGTGGACTTGGCAGCTTGTCCGTCTTCACGTGCATCTTCTTAAGGGTCCTCTTGGTACCTAATCATGCACAACATCTCGGACTTAAGTAGTAGCCATATCTCGAGAGGATCATATGTAATATCACTAAGGAGAGAAGTCACCTCGGTCTCGAGAGCTCTAGCTCTAGCTCGAGTCATAGGTCCTCTTGGCACTTCGGGAGGCGATGGTACATCCATGGGGATGACCGTAGGATGCTCTGCATCATCTCCCCTCCCTTGGGGAAGATTCGATATCAGATCGAAATCCTCATTACCATGGTAGGGCGAGAGATCTTTGACATTGAAGATGTCGCTCACAGAGTACTTCTCACGTGGAATGTCGATCTTGTAGGCATTGTTGTTGTAGCATTCAAGCACCTTGAAAGGTCCATCCGCTCGTGGTCGAAGTTTGGACTTGCATTCGTGGGGGAAGCGGTCCATGCGAAGGTGCAGCCACACAAGATCTCCAATGTTGAACACCATGGGGTGTTTGTTGATGTTGAGCTTGGTCGCAAGTCGTTCTACTTGGTGCTCGATGGTGAGCCTTGTATCCTCATGCACCTTATTGAGATGGTTCACACGTGCACTTGCGTCCATATTGATGCACTCTTGTACTGGTAGAGGGAGAATGTCCAAAGGGGACAATGGGTTGAATCCGTAGACGACCTCGAAGGGGGACTTGCCGATAGTTGAGTGTCTTGCGCGGTTGTAGGCGAACTCGGCGATAGGTAGACACTCCTCCCACTCCTTGATGTTCTTCTTGATTAGCATGCGAAGTAGAGTGGAGAGTGTGCGGTTGGTCACCTTCGTTTGGCCGTTGGTTTGAGGATGGTAAGCCGTGGAGAAGAGTAGATTGATTTCGAGCTTGGCGCATAGGGTCTTCCAAAAGTAACTCAAGAACTTGATGTCGCGGTCCGAGACAATCGTCTTTGGCACTCCATGTAGTCGTAAGATTTCCCTACAGAAGAGATTGGCAACATGTGAAGCATCGTCTATCTTGTTGCAAGTAATGAAATGTGCCATCTTAGAGAATCAGTCCACAACAACAAATACTGAATCCTTTCCATTTCTAGTTCTAGGCAATCCAAGTACAAAATCCATGCTAATAGCTTCCCATGGTTGATATGGAATTGGGAGAGGCATGTAAAGGCCATGGGATTGAGCTTTAGACTTAGCTTTGCGACATGTAGAGCATCGGTTGGTGAAGCGGTTGATGTCGCGAAACATCTTGGGCCAATAATAGTTCTTGGAGAGCGTAGGAAAAGTCTTGTCGCGTCCAAAATGTCCCATTAGTCCTCCTCCACGAGATTCCTACAAAAGCAACAAACGAAGAGAAGACTCGGGGATGCAAAGTTTGTTAGATCTCATAAGATATCCATCTTTGATGTAATAATGATCCTAAGAGGTATGCGTCGAACTCTTGGCATAAGGAATAGCAAAAGTAGGATCATGCGCATACAAGTCTTTTATGTTCCCAAAGCCAATGGCATCCAATTCAAGTTGAATAACAAGCATGCATATGCGGGAAAGATCACCCGCCACAACATTTTCCTTGCCTTTGATGTACTTGATGACATAAGGAAAAGACTCAATGAATTTCACTCCATTTAGCATGACGCTTGTTCAACTTAGTTTGACCCTTAAGGTATTTAAGCGTTTCATGATCGGTATGAATGATAAATTCATGAGGGCGAAGATAATGTTCCCATTCATGCAAAACTCGCACTAAAGCACATAACTCTTTGCCATAGATGGGGTAATTGAGTTGTGCTCCAGAAAGTTTCTCACTAAAGTAAGCTATGGGGTGCTTCTCTTGCGTTAACACACCTCCTATGCCATTACCACTAGCGTCACAATGAATCTCAAAGGGTTTGTCAAAGTTGGGTAATGCAAGCACGGGAGCATGAGTAAGAAAATTCTTAAGCTCATTGAAAGCGGTATCTTGGTATGGTCCCCAAACAAAAGGCGCATTTTTCTTGCTCAAAGCATGCAAAGGTGAAGCAATGGTGCTAAAGTCCTTCACAAATCTACGGCAGAAACCGGCTAAACCAAGGAAGCTACGTACTTGATGCAAGTTGGTTGGTTGTGGCCAAGTTTTAATAGCATTGATCTTAGAGTCATCAACATGAACACCCTTAGAGGAAACAACAAAACCCAAGAAAACGAGCTTATCAACGCCAAAACGGCACTTTTCCATGTTAGCATAGAGACGCTCTTTTTGAAGAGTTTGCAAAACGGTTCGAACATGGGTGACATGATCTTTGAGAGATTTGCTATAAACGAGTATATCATCAAAGTAGACCCCAATAAACTCACCAATGTAAGCGCAACACACATAATTCATAAGACGCATAAAAGTACCCAGTGCTTCTGATAAACCCATAGGCATGACTAACCACTCATACAAGCCAAACTTGGTTTTGAAAGAGGTTTTGCATTCATCACCCTCTTTTATGCGGATTTGATAGTAACAACTCTTGAGATCAATTTTTGGAAAGATAGTGGAACCACTAAGTTCATCAAGCATATCATCAAGGCGTGGAATGGGATACCTATAGCGAACGGTGATAGCGTTGATAGGTCTACAATCGGAGCACATGCGAAAGCTACCGTCACGTTTTGGCAAAAGAATGACCGGGACGGCACAAGGGCTCAAACTTTCATGCACATGTCCATGGTCTATAAGATGCTTTACTTGCCTTTGTATTTCTTTGGTTTCTTCGGGGTTCACGCGGTAGGGAGCTTTGTTCGGAAGTGGTGCTCCGGGGATGAGGTCGATGCGGTGCTTAATGCCTCGTAGTGGAGGTAGTCCCGGAGGTAGCTCGTCGGGGAAAACGTCTTGAAATTCCTGCAAAAAGTGAAGAAAACACTAGAGGAAGAGTGTGAGAAGTGTTAGTTTGTGGTGCATTGTCCTTGCACACGAGGACGTAGTGTAGGACACTCGATGGGTTCTCACACACTCCTCTTATCTCACTTTTGGTGGCAAATAGGACTAGGTTCTTCTTTTCGCTCATCATGGAGGTGTTCAATTTGGGCTTGTGGCACTCACTCTCTTTTTGGTGGCTCCCTCGCTCACTATGATCTCCATGATGGGTGGCTTGCTTGTCGGCGATCACTTGACTTGGCGACATTGGACGGAGGACGTACTCCTTGCCCTTCATCTTGAAGATGTAGTGGTTCGTTCGGCCGTTGTGGATGACTCCCCTATCAAATTGCCATGGGAGTCCAAGGAGAAGATGGCAAACAGTCATTGGAACGACGTCGCACTCCAATGTGTCTCCGTAAGCTCCGATTTTGAAGGATACTTGCACTCTATGCTCGACTTGAATAGTGCCGGAGTCGCTTAGCCATTGAACTTTGTAGGGATGTGGGTGCTTCATCTTGGGCAATTGGAGCTTGGAGCAAAGTTCTTCACTTGCTAAGTTATGGCAACTCCCTCCATCGATGATGATGAGGACATCAATACCATTGTTACACCCACAGCCCCTGCTGCTATACACACTGGACCGATTACAAGAGCTCGCGCACGCCAATTGAATTATCAGGTACTTTTGTTTCTTGGTAATGATTCTAATGTTCATGAGAATATGATGCTGCCTAAATTGGATACATTTGTTTTGCTTACAAATGAAGGGCCTAGCTTGGACAAGAAAGATGAACCTTGGAGCAAGTTCAAGCATGGAGATGATGGCATGCGCAAGGGGAACAAGAACGGAGTTACAAGTGATGATTCCAGGACTCTGAAGCCACCATAATGAGTGCATGAGTATGGGACAAAATATACAAGATGCCACTTCATAAATTTCGTCCAGAGGCTATTTTAGGTGCTGCGTCACCTTATTATTGGGCTAGCACCATGTATTTTCGAAGTACTTAAGTATAGGCTGTTTTTAGTGTCCGTATGTGTGGGGAAACAAGAGTTAGGGTTGGTTTCGGACCCCTCCACCAAGGGCCACGAAATTCCCCCTCTCTCCTTCATATATACAGCCCTTAGGGCATCGTTTAGGCTTTGGGTTTTGTTTAGATTAAAAGTTCGCCATAACTGCTATGCGTACTCGTTGGGTTCCACCATATTATCAACGTGAATTACTTCAAAAATTGCAGCGTTTAAGACAAGGAAAAAATTCTGTAGAAGAATATTATTAGGAATTACAAACTGGCATGATTAGATGTGGTATTGTTGAGGAGAATGAAGCTATGCTTGCACGTTTTATGGGTGGATTAAATAGAGAGATTCAGACCATCCTAGAGTATAAGGAGTATAATAATATCACTCATTTATTCCATCTTGCTTGTAAATCAGAACATGAAGTGCAGGATCGACAGGCATTGGTGCGAACTAACTTTTCTGCAGGTCGATCTTCATCATGGACACCACGTGCATCCTCTACTTCCACTCCACCAGCACCTCCATCAGGTGCCACCTCTAGCCGTGATACAAGAAAGCAGGCACAACCACCACTATCTGCCAAGAGCACACCTGCTGGAACTGCGCAGAGCTCTTCTTCTTCCATGGCATCAACAGGACACACAAGTGATATTATTTGTCGTTGTTGTAAGGGAAGAGGACATTTTGCGAGAGAATGCCAATCTCAGCGTGTGATTATTGCCACTGAGGATGGTGGGTGTCGGTGTACTAGAATAGGGGTACCCTAGTACCCCGAACTTGTGCACGGGCAGTTGCAGCACCCCGCGGCAAGGCTTGCCGGGCTAACACCAAGATCCTCCGTGGTTCCCTTGGAGCCATTCAAGAACAAAGTATTTAAGCTCAGGAGACAAGGCCCCGGCAAGAGGAGCTTGCCGGGAAGGCCAACCAAGGCACTCCAAGGAACTTGCCGCGACGCGCCACGCGCTCCGGCAAGGCAACAAGGCCTCGGCAAGAGGAGCTTGCCGGGAAGACCAACCAAGGTACCTCGAGGCCCGGTGAGCGGCAAGCTTCCGGACCCGACAAGATAACAGCAGCGGCAAGGCGCTTGCCGCGGCAGGCGGCCACCCTGTGCCCACGCTCTAGCGCATCCACCAACCTGTCGCTATGGGGGCCTCTCCAAGCGCGCGTGGCGGGAGGGTGTGCAACCAGCGGTGCGCAGTGGCATGCAAAGCTGACAAGATCGCCATCGTGGTGAACGGTGGCGCCCCTAACGGTCCTTTTCTGCACTGTTTGGGTGAGTCAGACGGGTAGTTAATGCCCTTGTCCCCTGCCGTCAGGGTTAGGTAGGGTGCACTGTACAAGTAACTATACCAACCACCTCACTTTTTACATTTGTACCCTTCTCTGCGTTGCCACCTGTCGGTGACCCCTTTAGCGTATAAAAGGAGGCCCATGCGCAACGTAGAGGGGGTTCGCGAGGTTCGACTCATTCGTAACCCAGAAAAACACTACGCTCTCTCTCTCTGGAGCAAGAACAGAAGATAATCAAACAAGCAGCAGTAGGAGTGTTATCTCTCCGGAGAGCTCCGAAGCTGGGTAAACCGCTCGTGTGCTTCGCCTCGATCTGCTCTTCGTGCGATCTCCGCCCCCCGCCGAACCGAAAGGGGCTCGGTCCGCTGGCCCCATAGGTGTTCGTGGATTCAGTTTCCCCGACATCTTTGGTGCGCCAGGTAGGGGGCGTCGAGATTGTGTGAACCTGATCCGGCGTTCACACGAGCTAGATCTTCATTCCCTTCATCAACATGCCACTGAAGAAGAAGACTTCGGCGGCAGCCGCTCCGTCCACGTCACTTCCGCCACCGTTGGAGCAAACGGGTGGTGGAATGGACGCCGGCAGAAGAATGGACGTCGACGAGGAAGCTTATGATGCTGCCAGGTCCAAGGACAAGGCTGCACAAACCTCGGCGACTGTACATGTTCCGCGCCGCTCTCAGGAGGCGCAAGACCAACAGCGTCATGGCACTTGCAGTGCCATACGCATGATAGGCCAAGACCAAGCTGGTGGATCTTGGGGCGCTCAAGGCCAGCATGCACGCCAGCGTGCTGGCATGAGCGGGGCATGGTCGCCTGGACAGGATACTGCTCCTTCTAACATAGTTAGAAGTCCGAGCACGTCCCGCTCCTCGCGCCGTCCACCACTGCCACCCACCACTCCAGCAGAAGCTTTGGCGCGAGCTCAAATGCTCCTAGATTACCCTCCGACGTCAGACAAGATCGACGAATGGAGGGCCACCATTCAGAGTCTCATCGGCTACGCCAACGGCGACACTCCACGGCGGCCGAGCGCGTCGCCGCCGTGGCAGGGTTGCCGGGCGCGAGCCGGTGGCGACGAAACGGGTGGAGGTGCAACTACCATGCAATCACCACCTCGAAGGCCAAGATCGCCGACTCACCGGATCCACCTCGACAGCGACTCCACCGCATCGTCGGATCCACGAGCTCGTCGCGATCAGCGCCAAGTTCTTCATGATCGACAACAAGAAGACGCTCGAACTCGCATCGAGCGCTGAAGAGAAGCGCGACGTCAATCTGACAAGCGCGCTGGGCCCTCTGTTGACATGCATGCGCCAGGGGAACCAGGTGATCTGCCGTACGCGGTAGGTTGCCCTACGTTCACTCGTGAGCTGCGGCAAGTCCAGTGGCCCAGCACAAAGAACTTCAAGCCAGACGTATCGGAGAAGTACGACGGCAAGACGCATCCGTCAGAGTTCCTCAGCATCTACACCATTGCGGTGCAGGCTGCCGGGGGACGGGATGACAAGATCCTTGCCAACTACTTCCCGCTGGTACTCAAACCCAACGTCAGATGCTGGCTCATGCACTTGCCGGACAACTCCATATCCTCTTGGGTTGATCTGTGCCATCAGTTTGTCGGCGCCTTCACAGGCGGACACAAGCCTCATGGCCAGGAGAGTGATCTTCATCTGCTCGCCCAGAAGGAAGGAGAGCCCCTGCGCAAGTACATTCAGAGATTCAGCAGTGTGCAGCACAACATCCCAGACGTCCACCCTACCGCAGTGATCAGCGCGTTCCATCAGAACGTGCAAAACCGCAGGATGCGGGAGGAAATGGCGATGTGCAAGATCAGGGACGTCGGTGAGTTATATGCACTGGCCGACAAGTGTGCACATGCTGAGGAAGGGAGGATACTCCCCGGAGAGAATGTAGGAGCGGGAGGATCTGACAGTGAAGATGCTGCCCCAGCAAGGAAAAACCGGCGGCGGAACAACAGGAAGAGAAAAGGCAAAGAGGTGCTAGTTGTAGAGCAGTCCGACAATGGTGGTGGCGCCAAGAAAGCCAAAGCTGGTGACTCCGGCAAGGAGGTTGCCGCGGAGGTGGCGGTCGCCGACAAGCAGGACGACACCAACAAGCAGTATTGCAAGATCCACCGCACCAAGGGCCATGATCTCCAGAGCTACAGGAAAGTCGAGCAGCTTGTTGAGCAACAGAAAGCTGAATACGAGCGGCGCGACAAGGAGAAGGCCCAGGAAGGTGCTGGGGGATCCGGCAAGAAACGTCCCGGCCGGGGAGGACACCGCGGCAAGGCCAAGCAGCGGCAAGGAGACAGACCTCCTCGTGGCCGCGACAAGGATGAAGATGACGACGACGATGAAGACATGGATGATGAGGAGACTGATGAGCAGGAGTTCCAGAAAGCCACAGAGGTCCTGTGCGTTGACGGTGTTGCTTCTCTACATACCTCGCACCGTCAGCTCAAGCAGTGGGTGCGGGAAGTTAATGCAGCAGAACCACCCGTCGAGTCACGCAAGCCTCTGAAATGGTCCAGCACGCCTATCATCTTTGATATTGAGGACCACCCTGATCGCATAACTGCGGTCGGGTGCTTGCCGATGTTGGTTTCACCAACAATCCGCAACCTCAAGGTCACTAAGATGCTAGTTGACGGCGGAGCCGGCTTGAACCTGATCTCCTCCGCGGTGCTCCAGAAACTCCAGATCCCTGACAGCGAGCTCGAAGAGACCGGTACATTTCAAGGAATCAACCCGGGAAGGAGCAAGCCGAAGGGAAAGATCACATTGCCGGTAACATTTGGCAGCGCGCTGAACTTCAGGACTGAGAGGGTCACGTTTGATGTTGCTGACTTTCCATTACCTTACAATGGAATCCTCGGCCGTCCGGCACTCGCCAAGTTCATGGCAGCCTCTCACTATGCGTACAACGTACTGAAAATGCCAGGCCCGATAAGTGTCATCTCTGTCCCTGGCGACAAGAAGGATGCTCTTATCTGTGCCGACAAGATCTACCGGGAAGCAGCAACTGCAGCAGAACGCAAGACACTTGCCGCTGAAGCTCCCGGGGGGAAGAAGAAGACCAAGTCCGGCAAGAGCTCTGATGCCCACTCCGACAAGCGCACCTCTTCGGAGTTTTGCGCTACCGTCGAGGACGCACCATCGAGCTCCACCGGCAAGTGTAAGAAGGCAATGACAGCTCCACCTGAGACCAAGAAGGTGTCCGCCAAGGAGGACGACACTGGTGGTACCTTCACCATCAGCGCCACTCTTGACCCCAAATAGGAAAGCGCGCTCATTGCTTTCCTGCGGGCGAATGTCAACGTGTTTGCGTGGCAACCGTCTGATATCCCCGGTGTTCCCAGGAAAGTAATTGAGCACCACCTTGCCGTCTGTCCTCATGCACGGCCCGTCAAGCAAAAAGTCAGGAAACAGGCAGTGGAGCGCCAAGAATTCATCGCAGAAGAAATCAAGAAGTTGGAAGCAGCAGGCCTTGTCAGAGGAGTGCTCCATCCCACATGGTTCGCCAATCCTGTTGTCGTGCGCAAGGCTAACGGGAAATGGAGGCTTTGTATTGATTTCACTGATGTTAATAAAGCTTGTCCCAAAGACCCATTTCCCTTGCCGCGCATTGACCAGATTGTTGACTCCACAGCCGGATGTGAATTGCTTTCATTTCTTGATGCATACTCAGGATACCATCAGATCTTCATGGCAGAAGAAGATGAAGAGAAAACCACATTTATCACCCCGTGTGGCACGTACTACTTCGTACGGATGCCTTTCGGTTTGAAGAATGCTGGTTCAACATTTGCAAGGGTAGTCCACCATGCTTTTGAGCCACAGATGCACAAAAATGTGGAAGCCTACATGGATGACATAGTGGTCAAAAGCAAGAACAGGGCGACCCTGATTCAAGATTTAGACGAGACATTTGCAAATCTGCGCAAGATCAACCTCAAGCTTAACCCCGAGAAGTGCATGTTTGGAGTCCCTTACGGCAAGCTTCTCGGGTTCTTCGTGTCTCAGCGGGGAATTGAAGCCAATCCCAACAAGATCAAGGCCATTGAGCAGATCGAAGCACCAAAGCGCGTCAAGGATGTATGAAGGCTTGCCGGTTGCGTGGCTGCTCTCAGCAGGTTTATCTCTAGATCTGCTGAGCGCGCCCTGCCATTTTTCAAAATTTTGAAAAAGGCAGGTCCAATAAAATGGACTCCGGAGGCGGAGGCTGCGCTGCAGGACTTGAAGAGATACCTGTCCTCCACTCCAACACTTGTCGCACCTAAGCCGCAAGAGAAGTTGCTGCTGTATATAGCGGCAACCAATCAAGTGGTTAGTGCTGCGTTAGTGGCAGAGAGGAAGGCAGATGATGAGCCATCAACCATGGCAGATGCATCCAGCGACAAGCAGGGGGCTTCGCCGACAAGCTCTGGTCCCGACAGAGATGGATCGGCGCAGGAGCATGATAAGATGCAGAAGAGAATGGTGCAGCGTCCAGTTTACTTTGTCAGTTCCCTTCTACAGTGGGCTAGATCAAGGTACTCTGGTGTGCAGAAGTCTCTTTTCGACCTCCTCATGGCCTCGAGAAAGCTGCGCCATTACTTCCAAGCACATGAGATCACAGTCGTCACTCGCTTTCCACTGAAGAGGATACTGCAAAATCCAGAAGCAACAGGCAGGATTGTCGAGTGGGCGCTGGAATTGTCAAGCTTTGGCCTCAAGTTTGAGAGCACTTCAACTATCCAAAGCAGAGCATTGGCAGAGTTCATAGCAGAATGGACGCCAACACCAGATGAAGAAATTCCAGAGACGAGCATCCCCGTCAAAGAGGTAAGCAAAGAATGGCTGATGTACTTTGATGGTGCCTTCTCGCTGCAAGGCGCCGGTGCGGGCGTGCTGCTTGTCGCGCCCACCGGAGAGCACCTCAAGTACGTAGTCCAGATGCACTTTCCCAAGGAGCAAGCAACCAACAATACTGTAGAGTATGAAGGATTGCTTGCCGGTCTCAGAATCGCAGCAGACCTTGGTATCAAGAAGCTCATTGTCAGGGGTGACTCACAGCTTGTCGTCCGCCAAGTGAACAAGAACTACCAGAGTCCATTGATGGAAGCATATGTTGATGAAGTGAGGAAGCTAGAAGAGCACTTTGACGGCCTACAGATGGAGCATATCCCAAGAGCTCAGAATGACATTGCTGATGGCCTGTCGAAGTGCGTCGCACTAAAGTTACCTGTGGAACCAGGGATCTTTGTGCTCAAGTTGACTCAACCATCCGTAACACCATCAACTGGACAAAGCAAGAAGAGGAAGTTGGTTTCTGGTGACTACTTTCCGGCAGAGCTCCCTGAAGCCGCCGCCAAGAAAGTCCCCAAGATCAACACCAAGGATGCTGAGGGGCAGTCTGCTCCGGCAAGCCTTATGGTTTGTTCCGTTGAAGCAGACGCTCCCGACAAGTTTTGCTTCGGCAAGCTTGCCGGGGAACATCAAGCTCCGGCAGGGCGGCAAGTCCTTGCCGTAGAAGCAGATGTTCCCGCAGCAGCAGATGTTCCTTTAGTCCTTGTTGTCGAGCCACAAGCTCCAGCATGGGCACATCAGATTGTCCATTTCCTTCAGACAGGAGAACTTCCCGAAGAGCAAGAAGAAGCGGAAAAAGTAGCCTGGCAGTCAAGTATGTACCAGTTTGTCGATAGCATACTGTACAGAAGAAGACTCAACGGTGTGAAATTGAAGTGTATTTGCCGGGAAGATGGACAAAAGCTGTTGGCAGAGATACATGGAGGCATGTGTGGCCACCACATTGGCGCAAGAGCACTTGCCGGCAAAGCTTTCCAGCAAGGTTTCTTCGCTTCTGTTGCTCATCCGAGAAGCAACGGTCAAGCAGAGAGGGCAAATGCTGAAGTGCTGCGCGGGCTCAAGACCAGAACTTTCGACAGGCTGCGCAAGTGCGGAAGAAACTGGATCGAGGAGCTGCCGGTGGTTCTTTGGTCGATCAGAACGACGCCAAATCGAGCCACTGGCCAGACGCCTTTCGCTCTAGTCTATGGAGCAGAGGCAGTTCTCCCCACGGAACTCGTATACGGATCGCCTCGAGTGCTCGCTTATGATGAGCTTGAGCAAGAACAGCTGCGACAAGACGACGCGCTGCTCCTTGAGGAAGATCGTCTTCAGGCTGCTGTACGAGCTGCTCGATACCAGCAAGCTTTGCGCCACTACCATAGCCGCAAAGTTAAGGCCAGAAGCTTCAAGGAAGGCGACCTTGTTCTTCGGCGCGTTCAGTCCGCCAAGAATTCCAACAAGTTGACGCCGAAGTGGGAAGGCCCTTATCGGGTGAAACGAGTCACAAGGCCCGGCACTGTCTGCCTTGAGACCGAAGATGGCATTCCGGTGAGCAACTCCTGGTACATAGAACATCTTCGTAAGTTTTTCCCGTAGGGTGCGGTTGCCGGAACCCGTTCCGGCAACCACCTTTTGTACAAGTCTTGCCGTTGTTGCATGTAATCCTTTGTACAAAGCCGGGCGCAGATCCCGTGCATAAATAGAACCCCATGTGCTCCGCACAACTTATCAATTTCATGCAATAGTTTCTTTCTTGCATGCGTTATCTGACACTTTGTGTAGCACCTACATCCAGTAAGCAATAACGAGCCGAAGGGCTCCATATCATTATTTTCTCTTCTTTCTTCTTTTCAACAAAGGAAAAGAAGGTTCCATCGCACACAAGTTTGTCGGGGGAAGGAGAAGATTGTGGTATGGACCAGGCGTCGTTCAAGCAAAGTTTTGCCTTGCCGAGAAGCAAACGACAGAAAAGCTAAGTTGCCAAAGTTTGAGCAATCAATTTTTAAATTTTTGAGTTATCTTCCTCGAACGACCCTGCTTTGTATGGAAAACCTGTGCGCGGAGGAACCAACTCGTGGCTAGTTGCGCCCTTACTTTGTTTCGAGTCTGCTCAACAACTTAAGTGTGCTGCATCTAGTCGCGACAAGGTTTCTTGTCGGAAGCAGCGCCGCCAGCAGGCTGCTGACGTTCCGCACTCAGCGCTCGCGGCTCGGGTGCCTGCGCCGACAAGTTCCCTAGAAGCGTAGGGTAAAAACATACAAAGAAAGAATCTAGTAGAGGAAATAACATAGCAATTGATAACAGAAATAAAGTTATATTACAACATAACTTGTCGCAGCTCTAACAGACTGTTTTCATAACATGATTAGCAGCGACAAGGGAAAGGAAGAAATGAGCGGCCTAGTCTACGCGATCGCCCTCAACCCTCTTGATCTCGCTCACCTTTTCCACAATGGGTGCGGCAAGGGCCTTGAGTGCGTCCCGATTGGCATCTGGCGGCAAGGACTTGAGGATGTTGGTGAAGCTGAGGCCTAGATTGCGGAAGGCCACCTTCATCAGCACCTTATGGAGAACCCCAGCGCAGATTTTGCGCGACTCATCGGCCAGTTGCTTTGGGATCCTCTCTCGGAGCCGCTGGAGTGCCGTCGCCACGCCCTTGAAGAACAGGCTGAGCTTGGCGCTGGGTTGGAGATTCTCATCGGAGGGATACCCAAAGTCCTCCATCCCCAGCTGCGCCAGCTCCTCGTTGATAACTGCGGCAATATTCACCAGACCCTCGGTCCAGTGCTCCATAGTATCTCTGAATGAGTTCTGGGTAACTGCGATGCTCTCCAGCAGCGCCTTGTCAGCCTTGATCTTCTCCGACAAGGTCTTCTCCCGCTCCTTGGCGGCGTCCAGCGTCTGCGTCAGCGTGGCCAGCTTCAACTCCAGGTCTGCATTGGAATCCTTGGCGGCGCTGAGCTCCTTGCCCCTCTCAGTGAGAAGACCTTGCAGCTCACCGTGGGCGGCAGCATCCTTCTCACGCTCACGCTTGAGCGCGGCAAGCTCCTCGCCGCTCTTCCCGATGTTGGCCTCAAGCTGCGCCACCTTCTCCTCCAGCTCTTTCTTGGCAGCCTCTGCGATTGCGGCAGCGTCCTTTGCCTCCTTGAGCGCCCCGCCAAGTGCTTGCTCGTGCTCGGCGAGCTCCTCCTCGTAGCTGTCGAGGTTGGCCTTCCGCTGCACCAATTCGCCTTCTCACGCGGACTGCTTCTCGGCGGCCAGCCTTTGTTCCTCCTCAGCTTCGGCCTTCTCGAGAAGGAAGGCCGTGCGCTCCTCGTCGAGTCACTCCCGCTCCTGTGCCAGGGACCGGAGAGCTTCTTGATTGTGGCCCCGGAGCTCCTCCGCGCGCTTCTCCATGTCAACTCCCGCCTTCGCGACAAGCGCTTCCCGGGAAGCCAGCTTGGCTTGCCGTGCGCGGTAGAGTGACAGCAGCTTCCGCAGCAGCTGCTCCTCCTCAGGCTCGCCACTGCTGCTGCTGGGCGCGTCGACCAACGACAGTCCAGCAGAGGCGAGCACCTCCTAATCGAAAGTTTCCCCCTCGACCGGTGCCCTGGAGCTCGACGCCCAGGGTAGGTTGATGAAGATATCGTCACCGGCCTTCAAGTAGGCGCCGGGCTGGGGCTCCTCGGAGCCCGGCTCCGCAGAAGCGGCAGAGGGATCAGCGGTCGGCGTAGCGCCTGGCGCTCCTGCGGCCTCAGGGTCGTCAGTGTGATCGCCCGACCCCTCGCCGGCTTCTGCGGCGGCAACCTTGGCGGCCTCCTCGCCGGCGGTCTCATCAGCACCGGCCCCTTCCTCGCCGGCGCCCTCTGTCTCCATTGGCTCAGCAGCAGATGGGTCTGAAGAACGAAGAAGGGAGACAAAGCAATCAAAAATCCAAGAGAAGAAAATCAGAAGGAGAAGAACCCAAGGGAAAGTTTTTGGACAAGTGAATTACCTGTGCCAAGACTTGCAGTTGCGGTCTCGGCCGCCGCAGGATCGACGGTGCTACCCCTTGCCGGAGAGCGCTCCCTTACTGGGAACTCCTCCCTTGGCGGCGTAGTCGAAGCAGATGGCACTTCGGGACCAGCTTCCGGGCGCTCCTGATATGGCTGCTCTGCTCCTACACGAATCAACAAGCAAGATATCAACAAAGGAAAAAGCACTCATGCGCGCCTACAGCGGAAAGCTAACTATGAACTTACGCTGGGGGCTGCGCCGGGGGCTGCTTTGAGGAGTGGTTGCCGGGTCCGTCAAGGTGGTCTCGGACGCACCCCCTGCTGACACGGTGGGGTCATCTTCGATGACAATCACGGCGGCCTTGGCCCTCTTCGCCGCTCTCTGGGCCAGCGTCCTGAAAAGAAAGGTGTCCAGATTGAAGCAAGTCAGATACAAGATAAAAACAACAAGATTGAAGAACTACAAGAGCACCAAAGAAACTTACTCTTCTACCTCCTCATCGGAGCTGAGCGCGGAAAGATCGAAGTCCGGCCCCCCTCCGGTGCGGCGAGGCGGAGGAGTAGGATCCCTTGCCCGCTTGGCGGGGGCGGGGGCGGTGGCCCGGGAAGATCCCGCTCCAGTTGCCGCTGCTGCGTGAGGCGCTCCCGCGGCAACATTGCTCGCCGCGGTAGAGCGTGTCGCACGGCTCGGCGGCTGTTGACCCGGCTGCCGCCCCGCTACGTCCGCGGCCCTGCGAAGATGCCTTCTTGGCGGGGCCAGGGGCTCCGCCTGCGGCAAGCTTTCTGAAGGCTTGGGCTCTTCCTCGCCGGCCTCGCTCGGCTCAGCTTCAGAGCCGGCAGGCTCTTCCTCGCCAATGAACTCCGCGCGCTCGGCGAGGTTTGCCGCTTCTGCCGCCTCCGCCTCCTCCACAGTGGACCCGAACACGCCCGCGGCAGCTGCGGTCTCAACCTCTTCCGCCCTAGTGGCGATGCGCTGCAGCTCCTCGTCGGTGGTGTCACGGGTGAGGCTCTTCTGCTCGTCGGCGCGGACCGGCACTTCTTCCAAGTTGTCGAAGAACACTTGCACGACGTCATCCGCAGGCTCTTGCCAAGTTGGAACGATTCTGTGTGAATCGCACAACGGCATCATGGCGCGGATCCGGTCAAGTGAAGAGTTATTGCACAATGGAACGACGCCCCTCGCCAGCATGAATGGGTGCTGGGGATCGCGTTTGAACAACTCCAGGAGCATTGCATCCAGCTCCATGACGGTGAAGTGCTAGTTGAGGCCCGACCGCAGCCTCATGATGTCCGCCGAGTTCTTGAATTCCCAGGCGGGCCTCCCCCTCTCCTGCAGGGGGGCAATGCGGCGGCGGAGGAAATCTGCGCCTACAGCGCCTACAGTGAGCCCGACAAGCCTGAGGCGAAGGATCCTAGTAATGGCGATCTTCAGCCTCTCGTCTTCCGGGGCCACGTTGCTCCAGTCATTGCCGCGCACTATTGGAGCTTGGCGCACGGCGGTGAAGGGCTGCGGATTCTCCTCGACGACCCAGCACCACTCCGCCCTCCACTCCTCCCACTTGCTGCGGAGCTCACCCTCGAAGTACGCCTCCTTCTTACCGACTCTCGAGATCCAAGCGATCCCTCCGGCAAGCGGCTCTCCTCTCTCTACCCGAGGTATGAAGAAGTGGCGGAAAAGGGCAACATTGGGGTGGACTCCGACAAAGTTTTCGCACAAATGTGCGAAAACTGGCATGGTCGAACGGCGTTGGGGGTGAAATCAAGGAGGCGGAAGCCATAGGTGTTCATGATATCGCAGAAGAACTCCGAGAAGGGCGGGCAAAGCCCGCAATAGAAGAACAGCGCGAAGAATGGGTACCCGTTTGGACCAGTTCCGAAGCAGCGGCCGGGAGTACCCTCGTGCACGGATGCGCCCGCGTCTCCGTCGCCCAAAAGAGGTAGAAGTACTCCCTCAGCTCCTTCACGCCGAGCTGGGGGGAGAAGATCGCCCGCTCCTTCCGCAGCGCCGCGAGCCGCTGCGCCTCGGCCGACTTCACGCCCTTTCCCTTGTCGGCTTTCGGAGCCATGGCGGAGGTGGTGGGGGAGGTCGACGGTGTTGGTGATGCTGGTGGCAATGGGGGGCGGAGTGTTGCTCTCTTGGCTTCGAGAAGAAGGGGGGAGCGGCGGAGGTTCGTGAAGATGGAGTAGTAGCAACCAGCGAGGGGGAACGAACTGCCCCTGTTTCCTCTGCTTATAAAGAGGGACGGGGTGGACGTTTCGCCCTTCCGAATAAAGAACCACCCACGATCTCTCCCATGATGCCGCATTCAACGCGTGCCGTTAGGGGAGAGCGCGGTGGATACGGAGCGAGATTCGGCGTGGCCCAGTCCACATGTGCCCGTGCCCTGTCTTGGTCCTGGCCCAACAGCGCTCGGCACCGTGTCTGGCCTAGGCACGGGGGCTCCTGTCGGTGTACTAGAATAGGGGTACCCTAGTACCCTGAACTTGTGCACGGGCAGTTGCAGCACCCCGCGGCAAGGCTTGCTGGTCTAACACCAAGATCCTCCGTGGTTCCCTTGGAGCCATTCAAGAACAAAGTATTTAAGCTCAGGAGACAAGGCCCCGGCAAGAGGAGCTTGTCGGGAAGGCCAACCAAGGCACTCCAAGGAACTTGCCGCGATGCGCCACGCGCTCCGGCAAGGCAACAAGGCCCCGACAAGAGGAGCTTGCCGGGAAGACCAACCAAGGTACCTCGAGGCCCGGTGAGCGGCAAGCTTCCGGACTCGACAAGATAACAGCAGCGGCAAGGCGCTTGCCGCGGCAGGCGGCCACTCTGTGCCCACGCTCCAGCGCATCCACCAACGTGTCGCTCTGGGGGCCTCTCCAGGCGCGCGTGGCGGGAGGCTGTGCAGCCAGCGGTGCGCAGTGGCATGCGAAGCTGACAAGATCGCCATCGTGGCGAACGGTGGCGCCCCTAACGGTCCTTTTCTGCACTGTTTGGGCGACTCAGACAGGTAGTTAATGCCCTTGTCCCCTGCCGTCAGGGTTAGGTAGGGTGCGCTGTACAAGTAACTGTACCAATCACCTCACTTTTTACATTTGTACCCTTCTCTGCGTTGCCACCTGTCGGTGACCCCTTTAGCGTATAAAAGGAGGCCCATGCGCAACGTAGAGGGGGTTCGTGAGGTTCGACTCATTCGTAACCCAGAAAAACACTACGCTCTCTCTCTGGAGCAAGAACAGAAGATAATCAAACAAGCAGCAGTAGGAGTGTTATCTCTCCGGAGAGCTCCGAAGCTGGGTAAACCGCTCGTGTGCTTCGCCTCGATCTGCTCTTCGTGCGATCTCCGCCCCCCGCCGAACCGAAAGGGGCTCGGTCCGCCGGCCCCATAGGTGTTCGTGGATTCAGTTTCCCCGACAGTGGGTATGAGTCCGCTACTGACTATGATGAGGAGACTTTGGCTCTTATTACATGTGAAGAACAAGGTGGAGATGCTTCTGATCATGAGACGCAATACATGGCTGCTGAAGATGCTGACAGGTATGAATGTTTAGTTGCTCAACGTGTTTTGAGTGTGCAGGTTACACAAGCTGAGCAAAATTAGAGGCATAATTTGTTCCATACAAAGGGAGTTGTGAAGGAACATTTTGTTCGCGTCATCATAGACGGAGGGAGCTGCAATAACTTGGCTAGCATGGAGATGGTGGAGAAGCTATCTCTCACCACAAGACCACATCCACATCCTTACTACATCCAATGGTTCAACAACAGCGGCAAGGTTAAGGTAACACGTACTGCTCGTGTGCATTTTAGTATCTCTACATATGCTGATTATGTTGATTGTGATGTGGTACCTATGCAAGCATGTTCCTTATTACTTGGTAAACCATGGCAATTTGATAAAAATTCTGTACACCATGGTAGAAACAATCAGTATACTCTTGTTCATAAGGATAAAAATATTACTTTGCTTCCGATGACTCTTGATTCCATTTTGAAAGATGATATTAATAGAGCTAATAAAGCAAAACAGGAGAAAAATAAGAATGAAAATCAGATTGTGGCAAAAGAATTTGAGCAACAAATGCAGCCTAATAATAATAAACAATCTATTGTTGCTTCTGAAATTAAATTGAAAAGTGCATGTTTACTTGCCACCAAATCTGATATTGATGATCTAGATTTTAGCAAATCTGTTTGCTATGCTTTTGTGTGCAAAGAGGCATTATTTTCATTCGAGGACGTGCCTTTGCCTCCTGATGTCACTAACATTTTGCAGGAGTTCCTGACGTCTTTCCACAAGATGTGCCACCGGGATTACCACCTATTCGTGGGATTGAGCATCAAATTGACTTAATTCCCGGTGCATCATTACCCAACCGTGCACCATACCGTACCAATCCAGAGGAGATTAAGGAGATTATGCGTCAAGTACAAGAGCTGCTCGACAAAGGTTATATACGTGAATCTCTTAGTCCTTATGTTGTTCCTATTATACTAGTGCCTAAAAAGGATGGTACATCGTGTATGTGTGTTGATTGTAGAGGCATTAATAATATTACTATTCGTTATCGTCATCCTATTCCTAGGCTAGATGATATGCTTGATGAATTGAGTGGCTCTACAATATTCTCCAAAGTTGATTTGCGTAGTGGATACCATCAAATTCGTATGAAATTGGGAGATGAATGGAAAACAGCATTTAAAACTAAGTTTGGATTATATGAGTGGTTAGTCATGCCTTTTGGGTTAACTAATGCACCTAGTACTTTCATGAGGTTAATGAACGAAGTTTTACGTGCTTTCATTGGACGATTTGTGGTAGTTTACTTTGATGACATATTGATTTATAGCAAATCTTTAGAGGAACATTTGGAACATTTACGTGCTGTTTTTATTGCTCTACATGATGCACGTTTGTTTGGTAACCTTGGAAAGTGCACCTTTTGCACCGACCGAGTATCTTTTCTTGGCTATGTTGTTACTCCATAGGGAATTGAAGTTGATAAAGCCAAGATTGAAGCTATTGAGAGTTGGCCGCAGCCCAAAACGGCCACACAAGTGAGGAGTTTCCTTGGCCTCACTGGTTTCTATAGGCGTTTTGTGAGAGATTTCAGCACCATTGTGTAACGCCCTCGATGTGGCTATATCTCCCACGTGTCGAAGCACGACTTAGAGGCATAACCGCATTGAAAGCAATGTAGCAAGTGAGGTAATCTTCACACAACCCATGTAATACATAAGGGAAAGAGATACATAGTTGGCTTACAATCGCCACTTCACACAATTACATGAATAAAGCATTACATCAACCAAATACATACAAGGTCCGACTACGGAACCAAAATAAAAGAAGGCTACCCCAAATGCTACACAGATCCCCGATCGACCCCAACTGGGCTCCACTACTGATCAACTAGAAACGAAACAACACAAAGGACAAGATCTTCATCACGCTCCTCCTGAGCTTGGTTGCGTCACCTGCTCGGTAACATCGGCACCTGCAAACTGGTTTTGGAAGTAACTGTGAGTCACGGGGACTCAGCAATCTCACACCCTCGCGATCAAGACTATTTAAGCTTATGGGTAAGGCAAAGTTATGAGGTGGAGCTGCAGCAAGCGACTAGCATATATGGTGGCTAACATACGCGAATGAGAGCGAGAAGAGAGAGCAAAGGCACGGTCGAACAACTATGATCAAGAAGTGATCCTAGAACAACCTACGTCAAGCATAACTCCAACACCGTGTTCACTTCCCCGACTCCGCCGAGAAGAGACCATCACGGTTACACACGCGGTTAATGTATTTTCATTAGGGTCAACTTCAGGTTTTCTACAACCGGACATTAACAAATTCCCATCTGCCTATAACCGCGGGCACGACTTTCGAAAGTTCAAATCCCTGCAGGGGTGTCCCAACTTAGCCCATCACAAGCTCTCACGGTCAATGAAGGATATTCCTTCTAGCGGGAAGACCCGATCAGACTCGGAATCCCGGTTACAAGACATCCTCGACAATGGTAAAACAAGTCCAGCAAGACCGCCCGATGCACCGACATCCTGATAGGAGCTGCACATATCTCTTTCTCAGGGCAACACCGGATGAACACTATGTACAGCTAAAACCAGCCCTCAAGTTTCCCCGAGGTGGCACCGCAAGTGGCTCTAGTTTGGACCAACACTTAGACAAGCACTGGCCCGGGGGGTTAAAATAAAGATGACCCTCGGGATGCGTGACTCCCAAGGGAAAAAGGCTAGGTGGCGAATGGTAAAACCAAAGTTGGGCCTTGCTGGAGGAGTTTTATTCAAGGCGAACTGTCAAGGGGTTCCCATTATAACCCAACCGCGTGAGGAACACAAAATCCGGGAACATAACACCGATATGACGGAAACTAGGGTGGCAAGAGTGGAACAAAACACCAGGCATAAGGACGAGCCTTCCACCCTTTACCAAGTATATAGATGCATTAATTAGATAAGAGATATTGTGATATCCCAACAAAATATCCATGTTCCAACATGGAACAAACTTCAATCTTCACCTGCAACTAACAACACTATAAGAGGGGCTGAGCAAAGCGGTAACATAGCCAAACAACGGTTTGCGAGGACAAGGTGGGTTAGAGGCTTGGTTCAACAATATGGGAGGCATGATAAGCAAGTGGTAGGTATCGCAGCATAGGCACAGCAAAAGAGCGAGCAACTAGCAAGCAAAGATAGAAGTGATTTCGAGGGTATGGTCGTCTTGCCTGAGATCCCGCAAGGAAGAAGAACGAGTCCTTGAAGAAGATAAACGGACGTAGCCAACATATCCTCACAAATACAACGTTACCGGGACTAACCCGAAGAAGCAACACCGGAAAGAAGCAAACAACATAGTAAACAACCACCACATAAACATGGCATGATGCACAACCAAGTATGATGCATGTCCCGTTTACATATGCATGGCATGGCAAGGGGCACAAACAAAACTACAAGTTAAGTGGAGCTCAATATGCAACGAGTTGCATATTGACGGAACACCACATCAATTATTTAGTTCTCTCTCGGTTAGGTACTCAGCAATATTAAATGTTGGTTAACATGGCAAGAGGTGTAGCATAACAAACTATACCATCTAAACAATTTAAATGGGGCCGGATATAACAAACAACAAATCTGGTAAATCCCCATATGCGTTTAGCAATTTAATTCAACAAGAATTTAAACCATCTTAATGTTGTTAACATGATGCGGATGACATGTTCAAGTTTTATGCAATTTTAAGAAAATGTTGACAAGAGCATTATGAAGCATTTGTCATCGTGGCGGAAATGAAAAAGGGGTGCCACGGCAACGAAAACGAAAACGGTGCCATGGCAGCGTTCCGGTTCCGGTAACTCGTTTGAGATACATATGCAAAGGAGAAGTGTGCGGATGCGTGCAAAAGATGGTGGGGCACTCCCGGGTACCAGGTGTCCCCTGAGCCGACGATGGAGACAAGGCAAAAGAGGGGCAACATGCACCGACAATTCGAGCACGGAGCAAGCACGAGCATCTCAAACATCGCAAGCATTCGTTCACGGACGGTCATCTCGGGGTTATACCTTCGAAGTGTGCAAACGGGACGGCTCTCGTTCGGTGCCAAGTAGAGGAAGTAGACATGCTATTGTTCATCTGTGATCACCGGGACGGTAGTAGAAATAGAGGCACACAACATCTTGTCGAAACTCACGGCAGCGGTAGTTGTACACACGTGGTAGTCGAACTTGATGGAACCAATGTCCTCGAGGGTAGTCGTGGTACTCGTCGTGTTCCGAAACCGAAGTGGTACCTGGCAATATCCGGGACGGTCTTGACGTTTCGGTGCGGTGTAGTGGTACATGTCAACGGTCATCATGGTACTTTGTTTCGGTCTTGTAGTCGTTCTAGGCATCGGTGGACCTTTGAGGGACTTGCGTATCTGAAGGGGTACTTGGCGATCGACGGACGTCGTGGTAATTGATGGTCTGGGTCTTGGTGTATCCAAAATGGTCATCGATGATGGAACTTGGCGAAACCCAGGGATGCTCAGGTCTGTGCGGGACTTGGTCTTGCTGTCCAGTATAGAGAGTAGCGGGTCTTGGCGTCCATGCGACCGACAGCGAAGGCGCGCGAACCAGCAGCAGGGGGCTGCCGAGGTGGAGACCATGTGGCTGTCACGATCGCACGAAGCGCATCACAGGGAGATGACGAAGGCCTCGGGCATGAAGGCTCGAACATTGAAGGAGGAAGGGGCCGATGGTGTCGGGGCTGCATCTTGGCGATCCAGTGACAGCAGGGGATGGAGCTCGATCGAGGCGGAGCAGCGGTAGGTGGCGAATGGAGGTGCAGGAAGGTGGGGTCACGAGCAACCATGGCCCCAGCGAGGGGGTCAGGTGCGAGGCTCCTGTGGCGGCCATGGTTCCACGACCTCGCGGACGGAGCTGCGGCGCGAGAGGAGAAGCAGGGCACGGGCACAGGGACTTGGCGCGGCAGCGGCTTCCTGAGGCGGATGAAGGAGGAAGTAGACGGATGGCCACGGCGGCGCTAGTCACCAGCCTCAGGCCGCATGACCCATGGGCAGGCAGCGAGGGCGAGGAAGGTAGCACGCTCGTGCAAGGGCTGTCACGGGCGACGGTAGCGGCATGGGACGCGCGGCGGCAAGGGTTCATGGCCACGGGGAGGGATCCACCCCCTGGTCGCGCTGAGAAGGAGAGGGAGGAAGTGAGAGGAGGGAGGGGCGAGAGGAGGGAGGCGCGAGAGGAAGAGGGCAGGCGGTCTGTGGGCGTCGAGCAGAGGAGCAAGGGAACGAGAGGGAGATGGGGGCGAGCGGGATCGAGAGGAAAAACGGGGAAGAGCCGATGCTCTTTGGCGGCGGAGGGAGAGGGGATCGGGAGAGGGTTCTCGGGCGCCTAGGGTTAGCTGGAGGTGGGCTGGCGCAGGAGGCCTTGGCCAAATGGGCCACAGGAGGCCCATGTGGCAAGGCTGGGCTCTCTCTCTCTCCCCCTCTTATTTACTTCTTTATTTCCTGATTTAACAAATAAACCGAGAAACAAGAAATGTAGAGAGAGATAGGAGAAGAATTGGAGCAGGGCGCCAATTTTCTTAGACTCATTAAAAGGAGCTTGATCCAAGAAAAATACATTTGGCACCGTTTGGAAGGATTGCATTCGAACACATATGAATGTGAATCAAATAAGTTTGAATTAGGAAAACATTTTTGGAGAGTCCAAAAATGTTCGGAATTTTGTGTAGAACGGGAAAGCAATGAAAGAAAAATATATGACAAGGTTTGAGGAGCAACTCGAAGCAGAAAAGACTTGAGAGTTACATAGCAAGTGTGTCACGGTAATTCCACATTAAAGGAAATATTTATAATAGCTCCCTACTATTGGGAGGATATGTTTTAAAGAGAATCACCATGTGAATTCCCTCGATTTAAATGGATCGAAGATCCATGCAATTTATTTAGTTGAGTTGCAACAATTGATGATATGATGGCATGATGACATGATGCAATGCAAAAATAAAAGGGCAGGCACAAATGGAACACACGGCGAAACCCGGAACATATGGAAGTCTTCTCGAGCATCGGTCTCGGGGCGTCACAACACTCCACCACTACGAGATGATCTCGTCCCGAGATCTAGAACGGCACCGGAGGGAAAACGGAAGAGGAAGACGAGAGGTAAAACTAAGTTGCTTCTTTGACCAATGAGTGAAACCAAGTAACCTTGAGAGGTGAACAAATTGAAAGAAAGAATGCAATGAAGAATACAAAGTTGAAAGCACTCCGGTAGGGAAGAGTAACAAGGAATAACAAATTTGGGTAGCACTGCGGTTGAGAAGAGATGCAAGACTTGATAAGGTGAAAAGAACTTGAACAGAGTACACAACACTCAGGTTAAATTGATAAGCAATGGAAAGAACACGACCCTCACCATTTCGAGATGATGATTGAAAATAGCAACATCACAAAGCCTCCTCGAGAAGGAATAGAAGATAGATTGTCGGAACAAAAGAACGGAGAAGAAGATCAATAGCTTCTACCTTTGAAAAGCATCTTTAGGAGTAGGGTCGAACAGAATTGTTGGAAAACCAACAACGAGAAAAAAAGGTAATCTTGTTGTGGGCTTATGGAAAACATCTCAAAACTATGAGGTGAAATTCTGCCACTCACGGAAAAGATTTGATTGGATTTATATGACAAGGAGACGAGAAACTATTTCACCAGGAGGATAAATGAAGAACTTGGGTCATTTATAAGCACCATAGATAGCAACAGTCCTTAGGGAAGGCTTTAGGTGAAATATAACCCAAGATAACTCGAATGAAGAGATTGATGGATTGAGAAGAGCTCATGCTCGAAGAAATTGGTGGGTTTAACTATCGCAATCTTGACAATTGTTGTATCATGAAACACGAACTCAAATTGTCAAGAGTGACATAATACCACCTCCGATGATATGCGTGAAAGAATTGCACTCCGGATTGCAAGAAGAAGAAAGCTTGAACTCCTCTGAAAATAATCTTGATGAATGTTTCGAGAACGGATTAAGTCCTTGATGAACTATCATGTAGAACCTCCATGAAGAACTCCGTTAGTAAAAGAAATTATCAATCAAAATGGAGGATGAAAAGAATAAGGTTGAAGCCTTGCAATGATTTAAAAGAATCTTCGTGGTGATGTAATTGCGAGAGCTAGGAACTCCGGGAGAAGAAAAGATAAAACATCTCGAACCAAGAATGTGATATGATGCACCTCCGGAATAAGAAATTGAATCACTTGGAAGAAACAAGAATAAGAATTATGTTATGCTCATCCTTCACCAATTTAGATTGATGACAAGCAATGGATTTGGCCTACTACTTATTCTCATAGAAAGGATTAAGAAAGATATAACATAAGCTTGAGAATGTCTTCCACGAACCACCATTAGGATTTGGAAGAACGAATGAATTGATACGATAACCAAGGAAGAGAGATCTTGAACGAACCACCGTAAGAATTGAAAATGAACAAAGAAAAGATAAGGAAGACACCGGGAAGAATTTAGCAATTGAACGAAGATGCTTGAGAGAATTTAGATACATGAGAACGAAGAGATCACAAGCTGATAAGAGAATACTTGAATGATGCACCGGTATGATTTGGAGAACGAGAGCTGAAAGCTGGAATGAATAATTATGAGATAATGGGCTTCGAAGAATCAAACTGAAAAGACTCCTGAATTGCTCCGGATGGGTGAAAAGAATTCTCACAACCGAAAATAATTATGAAAGAATGGCATAAAGCTAGAATCACGAATCTTGAAGAGAAAAGAGCAAGATTGTGAGAAAAATTCTTCTTCGGTCTTCAAAATCCGAGAATGACGACTGAAACACCACCATGAATTATTTAGACACTCCGGAATGAAGAATGGAAAGGTTGAGCCAACGATGGAAAGAATTTAACAGATCTTGGAGAAAGACATTTGACTGATGACAATTCATTCTTACGTCAAACTTCGAAAAGAATTTTTGAGGATAGCTCCGGGAGAATTAGAAGAGTCAGGTAAGATCCTGGGAAAAGACCTGTGGGTTAGGGCCCACTAAAAAGAAACACCATTGAAATGATTTAGAAGATAGATTGCGCCGGTTGAAATAAATGGCTTGAATGAGTTAACTTCCTCGAAAGATCTTGAAAGAATGAAAATAAACTCTAGCATTTTCTAAGATATCTTCAACACTCCAGAACAAATGAATAGCGAGAGGTGAACGATTAAGAATTGCACCGGCATGAGAGAGCATTAAAACGAGGAAAGGCTATGATTAGCAAAGCTTGACTAGAATCCACCAGAGAAGAAAAAGAATGAAGAATGATGAGCTTATAGAACATCTTCATGAGAACCACCGGGTAAAAATATTGACGGAAAGAATGGAGAGTCTTCATATTCATAAGATAGATACCTGATAAAGAAATCCGAGTCCTCGAAGCAAAAGGGTGGGAGGGTGGGAAAACAAAGGCAACTTAGGACAGATGAGACAAACAACATTGAGAAGACTTGATAATTGATCTTGTGAATGTTGACAAGATTGGATCCATTTGAAGAGGAGCACACCGGTTGAAAAGGATTGACAAAACAATCTCGATGATCAAGAAGGATTAGTATTCACATCGGAGTATGAGAACACCATTTGGGGAAGGTATGGAATCAACACTTGACTTCGAAGCAACTCGAATACCACAACTCAAAACAAAACAAAGAATTGGCTTGCAGAATAAGCCGGAACAAACATATGACTGATATTTCGTTCGAAGTTTTCGTGGTGAGGCCTACACGGGCTCGACCGTACAGCACCATCCTGTACAAGGTAGTGCACATGACATACGAAGCGTCCTCGAGTCGGCATAGCCAAGGACTCTTTAAGACACAACGATACCACTGTAAAACCAACCGTGGATAGGCGGACCACTAGACGTCGAACCCCAATTTCATATCATACATCCGTCAGAAAGATATACTACGAACTACTTGAATTCCCACTTATAAACTCCCGAAACTTTCCGGTTATGCAATCAGGTGTTGGGGATACAGGGGAAGCATAATATCTCACCCAAATCTAGCAAATCCTACATCCAGCTATATCCATCCTTCAACACATAACCGAGAAACCTTCGGAAATCATCTACCTCAACCTTCAAAAAGCAGCCGTTATACGAGTTATGGCAATACTCCCGAACTCCCACCCCAGTACTGGGTGGCGTCGAGATTATCTCACCAACAACTGCATAAAAGAGATTTTCGATGTCCACAAAACTAAACTCAGGTATTCCAGAACTGCAACGATAAAATTGTGACGACAACACCTCGGAGCTCAACTCCCCGGGACACTGCCACAACCCCTAAATGACAGGAGGCACCAAGAACAATGTTCTCGTCACAAAACCATCGGAACGATTCCAAGATACCCGCGTGATCCTAAAAAAAATTTAGTGAAATTTCAGAAGAGAAGAGTCAAAACTCTACGTCAAGATGCCTCACCAGAGCGACGAAGGGACTGGGGAGTAAAAAGAATTCCTAAACTCTCCGATATATAATTCCTAAATGACTCAAAACATTTTTCTAGACTCAACAATGTCAGCTAATTCGATCAAGCATTGGGGGCTCCTAAGGTCGGGGAAGGCTCTGATTACCAACTTGTAACGCCCTCGATGCGGCTATATCTCCCACGTGTCGAAACACGAGTTAGAGGCATAACCGCATTGAAAGCAATGTAGCAAGTGAGGTAATCTTCACACAACCCATGTAATACATAAGGGAAAGAGATACATAGTTGGCTTACAATCGCCACTTCACACGATTACATGAATAAAGCATTAAATCAACCAAATACATATAAGGTCCGACTACGGAACCAAAATAAAAGAAGGCTACCCCAAATGCTACACAGATCCCCGATCGACCCCAACTAGGCTCCACTACAGATCAACTAGAAATGAAACAACACAAAGGACAAGATCTTCATTGCGCTCCTCCTGAGTTTGGTTGCGTCACCTGCTCGGTAACATCGGCACCTGCAAACTGGTTTTGGAAGTAACTATGACTCACGGGGACTCAGCAATCTCACACCCTCTCTTGCGATCATGACTATTTAAGCTTATGGGTAAGGCAAAGTTATGAGCTGGAGCTGCAGCAAGCGACTAGCATATATTGTGGCTAACATATGCGAATGAGAGCGAGAAGAGAGAGAAAAGGCACAGTCGAACAACTATGATCAAGAAGTGATCCTAGAACAACCTACGTCAAGCATAACTCCAACACCGTGTTCACTTCCCGGACTCCGCCGAGAAGAGACCATCACGGTTACACACGCGGTTGATGTATTTTAATTAAGGTCAACTTCAGGTTTTCTACAACCGGACATTAACAAATTCCCATCCGCCCTTAACGCGGGCACGACTTTCGAAAGTTCAAATCCCTGCAGGGGTGTCCCAACTTAGCCCATCACAAGCTCTCACGGTCAACGAAGGATATTCCTTCTAGCGGGAAGACCCGATCAGACTCGGAATCCCGGTTACAAGACATCCTCGATAATGGTAAAACAAGTCCAGCAAGACCGCCCGATGCACCGACATCCTGATAGGAGCTGCACATATCTCGTTCTCAGGGCAACACCGGATGGACACTACGTACAGCTAAAACCAGCCCTCAAGTTTCCCCGAGGTGGCGGCGCAAGTGGCTCTAGTTTGGACCAACATTTAGACAAGCACTAGCCCGGGGGGTTAAAATAAAGATGACCCTCGGGATGTGCGACTCCCAAGGGAAAAAGGCTAGGTGGCGAATGGAAAAACCAAAGTTGGGCCTTGCTGGAGGAGTTTTATTCAAAGCGAACTGTCAAGGGGTTCCCATTATAACCCAACCGCGTGAGGAACGCAAAATCCGGGAACATAACACCGATATGACGGAAACTAGGGCGGCAAGAGTGGAACAAAACACCAGGCATAAGGCCGAGCCTTCCACCCTTTACCAAGTATATAGATGCATTAATTAGATAAGCAAGTGGTAGGTATCCAGCATAGGCACAGCAAAAGAGCGAGCAACTAGCAAGCAAAGATAGAAGTGATTTCGAGGGTATGGTCATCTTGCCTGAGATCCCGCAAGGAAGAAGAACGAGTCCATGAAGAAGATAAACGGACGTAGCCAACATATCCTCACAAATACAACGTTACCGGGACTAACCCGAAGAAGCAACACCGGAAAGAAGCAAACAACATAGTAAACAACCACCACATATATATGGCATGATGCACAACCAAGTATGATGCATGTCCCGTTTACATATGCATGGCATGGCAAGGGGCACAAACAAAACTACAAGTTAAGTGGAGCTCAATATGCAACGAGTTGCATATTGAGGGAACACCACATCAATTATTTAGTTCTCTCTCGGTTAGGTACTCGGCAATATTAAATGTTGGTTAACATGGCAAGAGGTGTAGCATAACAAACTATATCATCTAAACAATTTAAATGGGGCCGGATATAACAAACAACAAATCTGGTAAATCCCCATATGCGTTTAGCAATTTAATTCAACAACAATTTAAACCATCTTAATGTTGTTAACATGATGTGGATGACATGTTCAAGTTTTATGCAATTTTAAGAAAATGTTGACAAGAGCATTATGAAGCATTTGTCATCGTGGCGGAAACGAAAAAGGGGTGCCACGGCAACGATAATGAAAACGGTGCCATGGCAGCGTTCCGGTTCCGGTAACTCGATTGAGATACCGATGCAAAGGAGAAGTGTGCGGATGCGTGCAAAAGATGGTGGGGCACTCCCGGATACCGGGTGTCCCCTGAGCCGACGATGGAGACAAGGCAAAAGAGGGGCAACCTGCACCGACATTTCGAGCACGGAGCAAGCACGAGCATCTCAAACATCGCAAGCATTCATTCACGGACGGTCGTCTCGGGGTTATACCTTCGAAGTGTGCAAACGGGACGGCTCTCGTTCAGTGCCAAGTAGAGGAAGTAGACGTGCTATCGTTCATCTGTGATCACCGGGACGGTAGTAGAAATAGAGACACACAACGTCTTGTCGAAACTCACGGCGGTGGTAGTTGTACGCACGTGGTAGTTGAACTTGATGGAACCAATGTCCTCGAGGGTAGTCGTGGTACTCGTCGCATTCCGAAACCGAAGTGGTACTTGGCAATATCTAGGACGGTCTTGACGTTTCGGTGCGGTGTAGTGGTACATGTCAACGGTCATCGTGGTACTTCGTTCCGGTCTTGTAGTCGTTCTAGGCATCGGTGGACCTTTGAGGGACTTGCGTATCCGAAGGGGTACTTGGCGATCGACGGACGTCGTGATACTTGATGGTCTGGGTCTTGGTGTATCCAAAACGGTCATCGACGATGGAACTTGGCGAAACCCAGGGACGCTTAGGTCTGTGCGGGACTTGGTCTTGCTGTCCAGTATAGAGAGTAGCGGGTCTTGGCATCCATGCGACCGACAGCGAAGGCGCGCGAACCAGCAGCAGGGGGCTGCCGAGGTGGAGACCATGTGGCTGTCACGGTCGCACGCAGCGCATCACAGGGAGATGACGAAGGCCTCGGGCATGAAGGCTCGAACATTGAAGGAGGAAGGGGCCGATGGTGTCGGGGCTGCATCTGGGCGATCCAGTGACAGCAGGGGATGGAGCTCGATCGAGGCGGAGCAGCGGGTGCGAGGCTCCTGTGGCAGCCATGGTTCCACGAGCTCGCGGATGGAGCTGCGGTGCGAGAGGAGAAGCAGGGCATGGGCACAGGGACTTGGCATGGCGGCGGCTTCCTGATGCGGATGAAGGAGGAAGTAGATGGATGGCCACGGCGGCGCTAGTCGCCGGCCTCAGGCCGCGTGACCCGTGGGCAGGCAGCGAGGGCGAGGAAGGCAGCACGCTCGGGGAAAGGCTATCACGGGCGACGGTAGCAGCATGGGATGTGCGGCGGCGAGGGTTCATGGCCACGGGGATTGGGATCCACCCCCTGGTCGCGCTGAGAAGGAGAGGGAGGAAGTGAGAGGAGGGAGGCGCGAGAGGAAGAGGGCAGGCGGTCTGTGGGCGTCGAGCAGAGCAGCAAGGGAACGAGAGGGAGATGGGGGCGAGCGGGATCGAGAGGAAAAACGGGGACGAGCCGCTGCTCTCTGGCGGCGGAGGGAAAGGGGATCAGGAGAGGGTTCTCGGGCGCCTAGGGTTAGCTGGAGGTGGGCTAGCGCGGGAGGCCTTGGCCAAATGGGCCGCAGGAGGCCCATGTGGCAAGGCTGGGCTCTCTCTCTCTCCCTCTTATTTACTTCTTTATTTCCTGATTTAACAAATAAACCGAGAAACAAGAAATGTAGAGAGAGATAGGAGAAGAATTGGAGCAGGGCACCAATTTTCTTAGACTCATAAAAAGGAGCTTGATCCAAGAAAAATACATTTGGCACCGTTTGGAAGGATTCCATTCGAACACATATGAATGTGAATCAAATAAGTTTGAATTAGGAAAACATTTTTGGAGAGTCCAAAAATGTTCAGAATTTTGTGTAGAACGAGAAAGCGATGAAAGAAAAATATATGACAAGGTTTGAGGAGCAACTCGAAGCAGAAAAGTCTTGAGAGTTACATTGCAAGTGTGTCACGGTAATTCCACATTAAAGGAAATATTTATAATAGCTCCCTACTATTGGGAGGATATGTTTTAAAGAGAATCACCATGTGAATTCCCTCGATTTAAATGGATCGAAGATCCATGCAATTTATTTAGTTGAGTTGCAACAACTAATGATATGATGGCATGATAACATGATGCAATGCAAAAATAAAAGGGCAGGCACAAATGGAACACACGGCGAAACACGGAACATATGGAAGTCTTCTCGAGCATCGGTCCCGGGGCGTCACACATTGCTGCACCTCTCAACGAGCTTACAAAGAAGGATGTGTCTTTTGTTTGGGGTACCGCACAGGAAGAAGCCTTCACGGTATTGAAAGATAAGTTGACACATGCTCCTTTACTCCAACTTCCTAATTTCAATAAGACTTTTGAGCTTGAATGTGATGCTAGTGGAATTGGATTAGGAGGTGTGTTATTACAAGATGGAAAACCTGTTGCATACTTTTCTAAAAAATTGAGTGGGCCTAGTCTGAACTATTCTACTTATGATAAAGAATTATATGCTCTTGTTCGGACCATAGAAACATGGCAACATTATTTATGGCCCAAGGAATTTGTTATACATTCTGCTCATGAATCTTTGAAACACATTAAAAGTCAAGCAAAACTGAACTGTAGACATGCTAAATGGGTTGAATTCATTGAGACTTTCCCTTATGTCATTAAACACAAGAAGGGTAAAGAAAATGTTATTTCTGATGCCTTGTCTCGTCGTTATACTATGCTTTCACAACTTGGCTTTAAAATATTTGGTTTGGAGACCATCAAAGATCAATATGTTCATGATGCTGAATTTAAAGATGTATTGCAGAATTGTAAGGAAGGGAGAACTTGGAACAAGTTCATTCTTAACGATGGATTTGTGTTTCGTGCTAACAAGCTATGCATTCCAGCTAGCTCCGTTCGTCTTTTGTTGTTGTAGGAGGCGCATGGAGGAGGATTAATGGGACACTTTGGCGTCAAGAAGACGGAGGATATACTTGCTACACATTTCTTTTGGTCAAAGATGAGACGGGATGTTGAGCATTTTGTTGCTCGCTGCACTACATGTCAAAGAGCTAAGTCACGACTCAATCCTCATGGTTTATATATGCCTTTGCCTGTACCTAGTGTTCCTTGGGAGGATATATCTATGGACTTTGTTTTAGGTTTACCTCGAACAAAGAAGGGGAGGGATAGCATATTTGTTGTCGTGGATAGGTTCTCAAAAATGGCACACTTTATACCATGTCATAAAAGCGATGATGCTGTTAATGTTGCTGATTTGTTCTTTCGTGAAATTATTCGCTTACATGGTGTGCCAAATACTATTGTTTCAGATCGTGATACTAAATTTCTTAGCCACTTTTGGAGATGTTTATGGGCTAAGTTGGGGACTAAGCTGCTTTTTAGTATTACTTGTCACCCCCAAACTGATGGACAAACTGAAGTAGTCAATAGAACATTGTCTACTATGCTTAGGGCTGTTTTGAAGAATAACAAGAAAATGTGGGAAGAATGCTTGCCTCATATTGAATTTGCTTATAATCGTTCATTGCATTCTACTACTAAGATGTGCCCTGTTGAAATTGTGTATGGTTTCCTACCTCGCGCACCTATTGATTTGTTGCCTCTTCCATCTTCAGAGAAGGTTAATTTTGACGCTAAAGAACGTGCTGAATTTATTTTAAAAATGCATGAGTTAACTAAGGAAAACATTGAGCGTATGAATGCTAAATATAAACTTGCTGGAGATAAGGGTAGAAAACATGTTGTGTTTGCACCTAGAGATCTTGTTTGGTTAAATTTTCCGTAAGGATAGATTTCCTACTTTGCGCAAATCAAAGCTAATGCCACATGCTGATGGTCCTTTTAAGGTGTTAGAGAAAATAAATGATAATGCATATAAACTTGAACTGCCTGCAGATTTTGGGGTTAGTCCCACTTTTAACATTGCAGATTTGAAGCCTTATTTGGGTGAGGACGATGAACTTTCGTCGAGGACGACTTCATTTCAAGAAGGGGAGAATGATGAGGACATCAATACCATTGTTACACCCACAGCCCCTGCTGCTATACACACTGGACCGATTACTAGAGCTCGCGCATGCCAATTGAATTATCAGGTACTTTCTTTTCTTGGTAATGATTCTAATGGTCATGAGAATATGATGCTACCTAAATTGGATATATTTGTTTTGCTTACAAACGAAGGGCCTAGCTTGGAAAAGAAAGATGAACCTTGGAGCAAGTTCAAGCATGGAGATGATGGCATGAGCATGGGGAACAAGAACGGAGTTACAAGTGATGATTCCAGGACTCTGAAGCCACCATAATGAGTGCATGAGCATGGGATGAAATATACAAGATGCCACTTCATAAATTTCGTCCAGAGGCTATTTTAGGTGCTGCGTCACCTTATTATTGGGCCAGGCCCATGTATTTATGAAGTACCTAAGTATAGGCTGTTTTTAGAGTCCGTATGTGTGGGGAAACAAGAGTTAGGATTGGTTTCGGACCCCTCCACCAAGGGCCACGAAATTCCCCCTCTCTCCTCCATATATACAGCCCTTAGGGCATCGTTTAGGCTTTGGGTTTTGTTTAGATTAAAAGTTCGCCATAGCTGCAACTTCGCGTACTTCGTTTGTGTCCAACGACCAGACCAAGATGTCACAGCACCCCACCTTGATCAATAAAGGTTTCATCTTATATTCGCAATATCCAGATTGCAATCTCAGTTTCTTGCTTGTTCTTCGTTTGCTCGCAGGAAACAGACCCTCGTGGTCAGGTTGATCATGCTCCGACGTGGTCAATAACCCTCGGAAGTTGGTTTAGCGATTGCTAAGGCGCGATGTCTCGCACGTTCGTAGTCGGATCATCAAGGTCGACTCCCACAGAAAATGATAGCCACCATCTCATCGAAACATCGGGACACCTTTGCCTCTATCAGATGTTGACCTTGACGGACCTTCCATTGGTGCCGGCCTTGGTATGAAAGATGTGGCATCGTTGGTCTTCTTCTTGTTGATGTTGAAGAGTCAAGACCTTGAAGACAACTAGAGCGGGGCTTGAATCTTCATCTCAAAAGACTTGTTCCTCTTTATCATTCACTTGCCAGTGCATGGCGACTTGCTCAAGTGCTTCTGTTTCTCCTTCACTCATGGAGTTGTATGTACCATCGTCGTTGAGGATCATGGTTCGCTTGTTGGTACACTCAAAGGACTTGTGGCCTCGGCCTCCGCATGTGAAGCATTTGAAGGCACATGTCTTGATGGTCTCATCGGTTGGGGTAGATGATGATGAAGCTCTCGTCTTGAAGTTGCTCGTTGTAGGAGGATGACTTGAGGTTGTGGAAGCTTTCTTGTAACTCAACTTGTCGACGTTGCTTGTGGAAGGCTTGGTTGATGTAGAAGGTGTTGGAGTCGTTGAAGCTTGGGTGTTGGAGAAACCATAGGACTTGGATGAGAACTTGGCATACTTGAAGTCATCTTGCACTTGACGTTCCGCTTTGGTAGCTTGATGCACTAGCTCGATGAGGTTCAAGTATGGTTGGAAGTCGGCGGTCTTCTTGATGGGATGATTGAGTCCATTCAAGAAACGTGCCATAGTTTTCTCATATTCCGTGACATTGGCTTGTATCTTTGCAATCTCCATTTCCTTGTAGTACTCTTCAATGCTCTTGGTTCCTTACTTGAGTAGTTGGAGTTTCTTGAAGAGGTCGCGACTGTAGTAGGTAGGCACGAAGCATGCTCTCATGACATCCTTCATTTGCGCCCAAGTAGTGATGGGTGGTTCACCTTTTGCCTCTCGGCGCTCAATGACTTGTTCCCGCCAAATGAGGACATACTCTTGGAACTCAAGGGATGCCATCACGATCTTATTCTCTTCTTCATAGTTGTGCAAGCGGAAGATTTTTTCGACCTTCAATGCCCATGAAAGGTACTCTTTGGGATCATTGCTTCCATTGAACTTGGGCATGGTGAACTTTAGCTTGCCGTAGCGTTGCTCTTCATTGTGTTCGGGTCGGGGATGATGACGTCCTTGACAAGGAGGATCGTCTCTCACAACTTTCTCTTGCCGTGGAGGATCCATTGTCTTCTTTCTCTTGTTGAACTTGATGTTCTTGGCGAGCTTGTGGAGGAACTTGTCGCTCTTGACGATGCACGTGAGCTTGATATATTCGTTCTTCAACTTCTTCGCGAAGTGCTTCTTGATGTTCACGCGCTTGTCGGCCTCGGTTGGCTACGACTCGGCTTGATTCTCGGAGGGCTTGTTGCGCCTCAAGTGCTTGAGCTTCACGCAATTGTTGCTCTTGACATTGTGCCTCGGCATCTTGTGCTTCTTGGTGTAGACGCACTCGCTCTTCCTCTTCGTGTTGGCGTTGTCGCTGCCGTTCTCGTGCTTGCACAAAGGTAGCTTGGTTTTGATGATGTCTTTGTTCTTGCGAATTGTTGTCGTGTAGAGGGTTGCGGTTGGCTTGACGATCTTGGCGCACGGTACGATGAAGAGCATTCAATGTCAGTGTACTTGAGCCGGAGATGGTGTAGTCGGAGTGTCGACTTGAGCGGCTCCGTCTTGATGAGGACGAAGTGGAAGAAGAGCAGTTGAGCAACAAAGCACGAATCTCGTCCATTCTTGCATCGTTCTCTTGCTTGTGGTCATCGAGCTTGTGGTCGAAGTAATCTCTTGTGCGTTGCTCGGAGAGTCGCAAGTCGGTGGTGAGGTTGTCGATGCATTCACTCATTGCTTGTTGCTCTTGATACAAAGCACGTTGCGCACCAAAGAGGTGGCTCTTTCTGACGTAGGAGTTCAAGTCGTCGTCTTGCTCGATGAAGAGTGGGTTGGTAGAAGTACTTGGCCTATCCATCATTCCAAGGGAAATTTGTGAGTGGTAGAAAGAGAAGAACGTATACCAAATGTACCTTGACCGATCTTGAAGATGGATCAAAGATCACTCCAATGTGGAACAAGGAAATAGCACAATTGGTACTAATTCTTGTCGGTATCTCACACCTACACAAGTAAAAGCTTATGGTGGAGCTCGTTTAGGATGGTGGCACAAAATTGGATGCAATTGTTAGTGAGCTTAAATAATGTTGGAAAAGATTCGCAAGTTTGCAATGCGACAAGTAGACCAAGCAAAATATGGTACACGGAAACACGCACACAAAGAGATAAGTGGGGTCGTGCAACCAAGGGTGAGCCAAAATGTGGAATCCACGAAAACGCTCTTGTTGCACAACACTAGAGAGACGCTAGAACAATTGCACAATAGGTGGATATGAAGACTTGTGCACAACCTACTAAGCAAAAATGCGATGACTTCTATCCCAAGTATGATGTATGTATGGTATTCTGATGGTATGATCCAAGATGATCTAGTATGACAATCTTAATGTTGTATGATGCTATGGTTCTTGCTTAAAAGCTCTATGCTTATCTTTCCTTTTTTCTTAAAAGCTTGTTTGGCTCTTTGTTGTTTGAGCTCTTTTCTCATGCAATGCTTCACGAACCAAGATAGCAATTGTGTACGCGATGACAACTTTGTGACACAACAGATGATACCAAGATATGCACCAATGATATGTATGCTATGGGACGTATGATCACTAATGTGCACAAGTCCCGTTGCCGGCAATACTCAATGGCTAGTCTCAATGGGTAAGTGACGCAAAAGAGTATGGCTATGATGGCTTTCAATGTAATGGCAAGAATGATGTATCCCTATACCAAGATGATTCTACCGCTTCTTGCTTACGGTACGGTGTAAAAATGTTGTAGTGGTTGTTGTCGATGACGCGTCCGTGGCGAAGATGAGCGGCAGTGATGTTGATGTCGAACCATACCTAAATAGCCGAAACACAATAGGACACGGAACCGCAACTCAAATTATCAAAGTGAAACGGGACAAAATTATCGGAGTTGGTAATGGAAAACGATGGTGGTGAATGTGGCATATGGCTGTGCTATGCAAAAGTGGTGGTGGTATGCGGGCACCGGAACAAAATTTGGTGAAATTTGGACGGAAAACGGAGCGGTGGATGGAGGTGATGCTGCCAGGGGCCGGATGTCTGGGCTTGGTGGCCGGATGTCCGGGGTAGCCGGATGTCCATGCACTGGATCCGTGGATGAACTCGATGAACTTCACGTGGAAGGTGGCAAATCGGGGCAAAATTCAGAGGAATTTGTGGATGGAAATTGGGGGAAAGATGATGGAAAGCTAGATCTACCTGCAACACATGAAATCCATAGATCAAATCCAACAAAACTTCATCACACCAACAAATCACAAAAAAATTGGGGGCTATTTTTTATGGGGAATTTTCGAATTAGGGCTAAAATAAAAAAACTAGGCTAGAAACACAACGGGGTGGCTCCGAAATCGTGATCAACGTGGCTCATGATACCAAGATGATGTAGGGTGGAACCCTAGATAGCCGATCTTTCACAAAAGGAGTGGATCCCGCGATGAACACGAAGAACACGAGCAGAAACACGAGAGAATCACTCAAACCAACAAGATATAGTCACACATATGCTAGATCCATGAACACAAAGGGAGATTGAAAGTGCGTTATATCGACTAGAGGGGGGGTGAATAGGCGATTTTTATGAAAGTCTTCAAAACGTGAAAGTTTCGAAGACAAACGATAGAAATAAACCTATTACCATGCAACGGAAGGTAGACTACACTAGGCAAGCCATAGTCAACTATTCAATGAAGTGAAAGCACAATGACTAATAGCAGCAATGTAGTGAGGATCAAGTAGGAAGATATTATGAAGCCAAACAGAACACGCAGGCACTTAGTGAAGACAAAAGATAGGGCAGTCATACAATGACTTCACAAGGACCAACGGTAAGTAAAGGAAAGGGAAGGATGAAACCAGTGACTCGTTGAAGACAATGATTTGTTGGACCAGTTCTAGTTGCTATAACAACTGTATGTCTGGTTAGGGCGGCTAGGTATTTAAACCTGAGGACACACAGTCCCGGACACCCAGTCCTGAACACACAGCTCAGGACACCCAGTCCTCACCGTCTTCCCCTTGAGCTAAGATCACACAGACCTCGCCCAATAACTCTGGTAAGTCTTCAAGGTAGACTCCCAAACCTTCACAGACTTCATTCACCGGCGATCCACAATGGCTCTTGGATGCTCAGAACGTGACGCCTAACCGGCTGGAGGATTCACAGTCCTCAAGTGTAATAAGTCTTCAGATCACACAGACAAGAAGACTTAAGTGATGCCTAACTCTCTTTGGGACTGGGTGGTTAGGGCTTTATCCTCGCAAGGAATTCTCTCTCAAAGGCTTCGAGGTGGGTTGCTCTCAAAACGACAAAAGCCGTACTCTAACTCTGAGCAGCCAACCATTTATGGTTGTAGGGGGTGGGCTATTTATAGCCACTAGGCAACCCGACCTGATTTGTCCGAAATGACCCTGGGTCACTAAGGAACTGACACGTGTTCCAACAGTCAGATTTCAACTCACGCGACAGCTTTACTTGGGCTACAAGCAAAGCTGACTTGTCCGACTCTGGATAAGATTTGCTCTCACAGTATTCACTCGAAGACATAGGTTTTGGTTAAGCATCACTTCAGTCATTCTGACTGGTTCACTTGGACCCCACTTAACAGTACGATGGTTCCTATGACTCAACAAAGAAGAAACAGAACTACAAAAGATCTAAGTCTTCGAGCTCCATAGGCTTCATGCGATGTCTTCTCTTGTCATAGTCTTCAATGAGAATATCTTCATATACCACCTTTGACATCAATGTCTTCATACATTTTTAGGGGTCATCTCTGGTAGGAAATCCGAATCAATGAGGGACTTCTACCTGTGTTATCCTGCAATTCTCACAAACACATTAGTCCCTCAACTAGGTTTGTCGTCAATACTCCAAAAGCAACTAGGGGTGGCACTAGATGCACTTACAATCTCCCCCTTTTTGGTGATTGATGACAAACTAGTTGAAGTTTTCAACGGGGAATATAATATGTGAAATTGTAAAGGATAAGGAATTGTCTTCATAAGTTGCAAGGGCTCCCCTTGAAGATGTGCATATAAGTAATTTGCTTTTGGAATGCAAATGCACATGGCAGGTTGTGCTTGTGGAGATCCTCTTCAACTTATGATGACAATCCACTATGCATGTGAAGGTATGTGAAGATAACGACATGCATAATGGAAAATGGACGTCTGCAAAATGATCTAAGTGCGGAATTTATCGTCGCACATGCGGAATTTATCATCGCATCACAAAGTGGCAAATAAGTAGCAGATGACCATCGAGTTTAAGTGTTACAACTCAAAGAACCAAATGTATCAAAACGAGAGTTGTAAACACGAAGAAAAATATAAAGCACCCGCCCATATGGGCCCGCTTGAAGACTATCAAACTCATATGCTTCTCCACCTTTTGTCAGTAAGGACCAAAAAGGTTTGAAGACATAGAGCATCTACTCGTTCCCATGAAGAGTAGGTGAAGCAGCAGGGTCGTCGGTGGTGTTTGGCGGTGCAGAAGAACTTGGAGCTGTGTCGATGCGTGCTGAAGGAGGTGGCGGTGAAGTAGCATCGTCTTCATCCTCGATCACTCTGGCATTCACAGTTGCAGCAGAGGAAGAGAACTCAGAGTCTTCAAGAGATGGAGTTCGTCGCAGCACTGCCCTTCGAGGAGGTGTGGAGTCAAACTTGAAGCGTTCAGAGGAGCCATCCTCTTGAAGATCATCTTCAGAGCACATTAGCGTCAGCCCTTTCCAGGTGCGTCGAGAGGTTTCGTGTGCAACAAAGGCATTCTTGGTGGCAATATTGCGAATGCGGTTAACATCCACCAAGAGGCTTTGCATTTGGCGCTTCAGCCAGTCATGATGTCTATCCTGTTTCTGATGAAGAGCCACAAGAAGCTCTCGGTCATTGAGAACACGAGTGCGCTTCTTGGGTCATTGGGCAGTTGTGCTATCGGTGGCTTGAGTGAGAGCAGGATGCGGTGCACGTGTAGTGCCAGCCAAAGTATACACACGAGTAACTGCTTCAACTCCTTCAATGTTCTAAGAAAAACTTTGATGCTCCGCATTCTGAAGACTTAGAGGTTCCTTGGCAGGCTCAGGATAAATGGCTTAAATAGACATATCCACATTAGGCAGAAAGATCCGATGATTGCAAGCAGATGGCTGATATGAGATAGTCGAGTAAAGTTTGATCAGCCGCATTATCCAGGGAGCGTAGAACTTCAAGCCAAAAAGATCAGAGCCTGATGCAGCAAGTTGGCGGATGAAGAAGTCCTGTGCATTGAAGCATTTGCCATGAAGAATATAGAAGACCAAAGTCTTCATTGCACCTTCCAGCTTGGCATGTGGAGAGTGTCCTTTGATGGGCCAGAGAGTTCGCCGTATGATGTGATAAATGGTCCTTGGCAGATACTCAAGGTCTTCAACAAAGAACTCTTTGGGATATGCAGCATCTTGGGGCAATGGCTTCATCATACTAAGCATTTGACTCATGTTGGGTTCAGGCTTCTGAAAGATGCTTTCCACAGCTTCACTGTGAAGTTGATAGCCAGATTCGTAGTGATCGCCAGGAGTGGGTAGACCAGTGAGCTCAATGATGTCAAAGGCTTTGTCTTCGTGATGAACATTTCCTATCATCCACTCCAGGACCCAAGTCTTCGGATCTCTATTGTACCCGCGAATGTGAAGTGTGGCATAGAATTGGAGCAGCAACTCTTCATTCCAATGCTCTTGGTCGGTGACGAACGACATCAATCCAACCTCCTTGAAGCAATCCAGAGGTTCTTCTAGACAGGGCAGACCAGCTATTGCTTCAATGTCAAGACACTTATGTGGGAAGATGCGACCTTGATTGTATAGAATGCAGGAGTAATAGCTTCGCTGCGGATAGCTCCAGAACCGATCAGATGATATTCTTTCCCTTGAGTAGGGATTCCTGGAGCTATTGAAGAAGGTGTTGTCTGCTCTGAAGCCATTGACATTGAAGTATCCAGGTGGTGATGCAGGACCTGGAAACCTGGGCAATCTTGGGATTGGCTTCTGTACCTAAGGCCTATGCTCAACATGATAGTCGAACTGAGGACCAGCAACAGGCGCAGGAATAGAAGCAGTGTGATCAGTGGCTTCGCTGACTTCTGGTGCTTGGGTTGGTGAAGGCTCCACATTAGCTTCAGCCATGATAGCGTCAGTGCCTTCATTGGTGTTGGTGGTGGCAGCCTTAAGATTCTCGACCTCCACTTGACGAGCTGGAGGGTCGGTCACAGTCACGTTCTCCTCGAGAACAGCTTCTTGGTGGGACGGGGAAGTGGCAGCTTTTGGGGTTTCTTCTGCATCGGCTGATGCAGCCGGAATGTCTTCAGCAGCTGTAGCTTCAGACTCAAAGACTGGAGGCCTTGGTCCTTTGCGAAGCCTGCGTAATGCTGGCGATGCCTGTGGAGTTGGAGTTGGCTGGGCCTCAAAGTCTTCTTCCTCTTGTGCTTGTGGGCGATCAGCCCATGATGCATCCTGAGCAATTGGCGTCAAAGGACGACCAATGCTGATGAGTTCACTGTGCGTTAGCATAGGCGATGATACCTGTTGGTGCTGGAGCTGAGGAAGAACTGCATCATCTTTAACATGGTCATGGTGACCAATGTCTTCAGCAGCAATGGGATTAGCTGCTGGAAAGTCTTCAGCTTCATGAGCCTCTTTGAAAGCAGGCTCATTGACAGTCAGTTGACGTTCCTGAGGTTCAGCGTCAGGGCGAACCATGGAGATGGGTTCAACATTCAAGGGCTCTGTGGGAGCAGCCCGTTCCTTCTTGGTCTTCCGCTTCTTTTTGGAGGGAGCAGTAGCAGAGGCTTCAGGATGTTTCCTCTTTCTGGCGTCAGCCTCAGCAGTCCTCGTCTTCTTCAGCTCTGAAGCGATTGATCGGACCTTTGGCTTCGAGCCAGTCATGCTAGTTGGGAAGACAATGGGATCTTCTTCCTGCCTTGGTGCGTCGGGTTCGGCCATAGCGGGCTTCTTTTTCTTCTTTGCAGCCATCCTGGGGTCTATGCCAGGAAGCCCAAGGGCCTTGCGCTTCTCAGCCTCATTGTAGGCTTGCACACACTTGTCAGCCAGGCTCTTCATGCGCTCATGAGAGCCTTGAGCTTCTTCACGCTTCTTGAGAAAGGCTTCTTTAAGCTCGTGCAGCATGAGCTTGAAGTTCTTGACCTCTTAAACACTGAGCTTGGCCATATGCTTCTTGAACTGAGCCTTTTCATAGTCAATCTTTTGCTTCAGTTCAATGATGTGCTGAGTGAGAGCTAGCTCTGAAGCAATGGCGCCATGGAAGGCGACACTGAGACCAATGGGAAGTTGCAGGTCTTCGAAGCTGAGGTTGGGCGTTTCAAACCACTCATCAATGAAGTCGTGGATGATTGCCACGTCAAAGAGAGGCAAATTGTTGAAGATTTCTGCTTCTTCTTTGCTCTTGATCAGCTGCTCAAGAGCGTCATCTTCAAGATCTTCATCACTGGATAGATCAATGGCATCATTGCGCAGAATAGCAGCAGCTGTCAGTTGTTGGCCGGTGTGTGGCAGAGGCGTCTTGACCTTCTGGGGCTTGGATATGCGTGACAAATCTTCAGACTGCACACTATCTTCAGGAGGTGCAGTGGCCAATGGCTTCGCCCGTGAGATTTTTGGTGCAGAGGCAGGCTTGGAAGCTTTTGGCTACTTCAGTTTCTTTGGCTTCAGCGCTGCAGGCGCTTCATCTGAGTCAGCGTCATCTGCAGGCTCATTTACGGCAGTCCCTTGAACCACAATATGGGTGATGAGACCCTCAAGGTTGTAGAAGGGCCCAAGAAGATTGGGTTCAGCTTTGCGAGTTCCATCGGCACGGGGAGCAGAGGGACCAGGGTTGAAGTCTAAACCCAAAGACTTCTTGTTCTGCTTTGCTGAGTTCTTGGCAAACTGGAAGTTGCGCTTGAACAGATTGTCGTCACGGCACCATAGTAGTGACGGCGGGTGTGCATCTGCAGGCTGTGGCCCACGGACCATGCAGGGATAGAAGCCTTGTTCAATGGCTTCTTCTCTGGACCTGGGTTGAAGATTCTTGTATAGGATGTCTCCCCATGGTCGCTTGATGGCATTTTTCTCAGCATATTCTTGGGTCACAAACCGGTATTTGAACCATTGTTCTGCCTAATATCTTCGAATCCACTGGATTCGGGTCTTGCGCTGATTATAATCCTCTTCAGGATCTGTCTTGTAAAGTTCTGAGAGGTCATCAGGCAGATCTCTTGATGTTCCGCCACGATGCTGTCTGCCTTCCTTCCTTGCAGATTTCTCAGAAGCCATGAATTTTAAACTGAAAGGCTTCAATATGTTCAAAGGCTTCAAGGGCTTTCGTTTGCTAGACAAACAGGAACTGGCTTCGGGAGAATTTATATGATGCTGTAGGAATTCTGCAAATGAATGCAGACTATGAGAACCAAGGGATTCTCCCACGGACATGTACCTGTGACAGCATTAAGGTGCGAGGGAAGGGGAAGAGGTCATATGCATTCTCAGAAGATTTTGAAGATAAATCAGTTTGGAAGACATTGACATCATCGTGCGAAGACATTCACTCAAAGATAAGGAGTTGGTTCCAGATTTGTACGAATCCATAGATCAGTACAAGTGAGGAATCTAACTACTTTGTGAAGTACAAGTGAATATACTAGGCATATTATGAGATGCAGTATGTAAGAGATCCAACTTGTGTGAACAGAAACTGCTTGTGGTAGAAAGTGACGAAGCTATAGGATCAAAGGGGCTGTAAAAAGGAAGTTTTATTTACCACACGAAGAACTGCTAGACGGAGTGGAAGAGGAGGCCGAGCAGTTCGATCGTCTGTGCCCTAACTTGGCGACGGAGGACACCTACGGCGACGGCGGAGAAGACGATGTCCGCGGTCGGTGTGAAGACGGTGTCGGAGAGGTTGCGGCAACGAAGCGCTTCGTCGCCGGTGTTGTCGAGGACTAGCGGTGGTGCTAGGATTCACGTGAGAGTGGAACAAGATATAATGATTGCGGTGAGGCGTGTATTTATAGGGACAGGGGCGGCTCAGTTTTATTACACAGGTGCCCCTGGCAATTCACATCTGAGGAACACGTGGCCATCATGCAGCATGTCGGAGGTTGTTCCACGTCCCACGCACGCCTGGATTGTCGGGTGGTCGTTCCCACTTCTCCAGGTTTCAGGTGATGGAATGAGCATTGAAAATGGACTTAATGTTTGTCTCTATATCTTCTGCTGACAAGGACGCAGAGAAGACATTCGACAGTTTCAATAGAATGCATATGACTTGGAGAGATAGAGTTTGAGATAGAAAGCATAGAGAGGTTAGGGTCCGATCACATTCACTTAGTTCAAAAGACTCAACATGAAGACATAGCTATAAGTGAATGTTGTAGAGGACAGAGCACTAGTATATATATATATTCAACATAGTGAAGATAATCATGAAGACATGTTGAAATTGAAGCCAAATAAAATGTGAAGACATAGCAAATGTAACGCCATGAGTGAAACACTTCGAACAGAACCTTTGGTGGTGGCGTTACCCACCGTATAGGAAGTATTAGACCCAGACACGGCACACAATTATCGTGGCGTTCCTAAGTCAAATTCCACATTAATGTATTCACACTTAGAATGTATGTCTTCATTGATTGAAGATATACTTTACTTCGTGTGTTGCACATCTAAGTCATCAATATGCATAATTGTTAGGATGTGTGCCTGATCACAGGACATTTGAGGATTCCAAGATATTTAGCTCACACTGTAACTTGCAAAATCTCTTCTCATCCAAGGGCTTGGTGAAGATGTCTGTCAATTGTTCTTCAGTGTTGACGTGTATGATATCAATGTCTTCCTTCACAACATGATCTCTGAGAAAGTGATGACGAATTTCAATGTGCTTTGTCTTCGAGTGCTGAACTGGGTTGTTGGCAATCTTGATGGCGCTTTCGTTGTCGCAGTAGAGTGGAACTTGCTTTAGATGAATGCCATAGTCCTTGAGTGTTTGCTTCATCCACAGAAGCTAAGCGCAGCAAGATCCAGCAGCAATGTATTCAGATTCAGTAGTGGAGAGATATACATAGTTCTGCTTCTTTGAAGACCAACATACAAGTGATCGTCCCAGAAAATGACATGTGCCTGATGTAGACTTGCGATCCACCTTGTCACCAGCATAATCAGCATCCGAGAATCCAACCAGATCAAACTTTGAGCCCTTTGGATACCATAATCCTAGAGTTGGGGTGTGAGCCAAATATCGAAGAATTCGCTTCACAGCTAAGTGATGCGACTCCTTTGGTGCCGCTTGGAATCGAGCACAGATGCAAACACTAAGCATAATATCTGGCCTAGATGCACATAGATAAAGTAAAGAACCAATCATGGAGCGGTATACCTTTTGATCCAACTCTGTACCATTATCGTCGGGACCCAGATGATGTTTGGCTGGCATTGGCGTCGTGAAGCCTTTGCAGTCTTGCATACCGAACTTCTTCAGGCAATCTTTGAGATACTTCTCTTGAGATATGAAGATGCCATTGCGTTGCTGTCGTATTTGAAGACCGAGGAAGAACTTCAGCTCTCCCATCATGGACATCTGATATTGCTCTTGCATCATATATCCAAACTCTTCACTGTACTTCTGATTGGTGCAGCCGAAGATGATGTCATCCACATATATTTGGCACAGAAACAGTTCACCATCATATGTCCTCGTGAAGAGAGTGGGGTCGAGGGAACCAGGTATGAAGCCTTTGCTCTTTAGGAAGTATTTGAGTGTGTCATACCAAGCCCGAGGGGCTTGTTTGAGGCCATACAGTGCCTTGTTGAGCTTGTATACCATGTCAGGATGTTTTGGATCTTCAAAGCCAGGCGGTTGTGCAACATACACTTCTTCTTCAATCTTGCCATTGAGAAAGGCGCTCTTCACATCCATTTGATATAGAAGTATGCTATGATGATTTGCATAGGCCAACAGTATGCGTATGGCTTCAAGTCTAGCGACAGGAGAAAATGTTTCATCGAAGTCAATGCCTTCCACTTGAGTATATCCTTGAGCAACGAGACGAGCTTTGTTTCTGACAACTTGACCATACTCATCTTGCTTGTTGCGGTATATCCATTTGGTGCCTATTATGTTGTGCTTCCGAGGATCAGGACGCTTAACCAGTTCCCATACATTATCCATCTCAAACTGTTGAAGCTCTTCTTGCATAGCTTGAATCCATTCAGGCTCCATGAAGGCTTCTTCAACTTTCTTGGGTTCTGTTATTGAGACGAATGCGAAGTGCCCACAGAAATTTTCTAGCTGAGTTGCCCTTGACCGAGTGAGCGGACCAGGTGCATTGATACTATCAATTATTCTCTCAATCTGCACTTCGTTGGCAACACGAGGATGTACAGGGCGAAGATTTTGCTCTTGCTGATCATTGTTGTTGTTTGAGGGATTGTCTTCAGGCTAAGCATTGTCCTCAGGTTGATCAGGTGCGGAGATGATAAGTTCCTCTTCAGGTTGAGCTTCAGAGGGTATGATTTCTCCAGTTTCCATTAGTTTGATTGATTCACTGGATGGAACTTCATCTAGCACATTTGGCAGGTGCTCTCTCTGTGAACCGTTAGTCTCATCGAACCGCACATCCACTGTTTCAACCACTTTATAATGAAAGAGATTGAAGACTCTGTAGGAGTGCGAATCCTTTCCATATCCAAGCATAAAACCCTCATGTGCTTTTGGTGCAAATTTTGAAGTGTGATGTGGATCCTTGATCCAGCACCTGGCGCCGAATACTCTGAAGTAACTGACATTTGGCTTCTTGCCAGTAAGGAGCTCATAAGATGTCTTGTTCAAAAGCTTGTGAAGATAAACACGATTGATTGTATGGCATGCAGTATCAATGGCTTCAGGCCAGAATTTTCTTGGAGTCTTGTATTCATCAAGCATCGTTCGGGCCATCTCAATGAGTGTTCTGTTCTTGCGTTCGACGACGCCATTCTGCTATGGCGTGTACGGAGCTGAGAATTCATGTGTGATGCCCAAAGCATCAAGATATGTATCAAGGCCAGTGTTCTTGAATTCAGTGCCATTGTCACTTCTGATGTGCTTTATCTTGGCGCCATAGCTGTTCATTGCTTGATTAGCGAAGCGTCTGAAGACATCCTGCACTTCAGTCTTGTAGACAATTATGTGCACCCAAGTATATCTAGAATAATCATCAACAATGACAAAGCCATAGAGACAAGCAGTAGTAGTAAGAGTTGAATAATGAGTGGGACCGAAAAGATCCATGTGGAGCAGTTCGAAGGGTCGAGTGGTTGTCATGATTGTCTTCGAGGGATGTTTGGCCCTCGTCATCTTTCCTGCTTCACAGGCACCGCATAAGTGATCTTTCTTGAACTTGACGCCCTCGATGCCTATGACATGCTTCTTCTTTGCAAGGGTGTGGAGGTTCCTCATGCCAGCATGCCCTAGCCTCCGATGCCAGAGCCAGCATTCTGAAGCTTTTGCTAGAAGACATACGGCAAGCTGTGGTCCTGCTGAGAAGTCTACCACGTACAAATCATCTTTCCGATACCCTTCAAACACTAGAGACTTGTCAGATTCCATTAGAACAAGGCAACAATATTTTCCAAACATTACGATCATGTTCAAATCGCAAAGCATTGAGACAGACATTAAGTTGAAGCCAAGGGATTCAACAAGCATGATTTTATCCATGTGTTGATCCTTTGAGATTGCAACTCTACCTAAACCCAATACCTTACTTTTACCAGTGTCAGCAAATGTGATGTGACTCTTGTCGGATGGACATAAGGTTGAGTCCATAAGAAGGCTTCTTTTGCCTATCATGTGATTGGTACACCCACTATCAATAATCCATTCTGAAGACGCTGGTGTCGTACCCTACAGTGCAGTTAGGGGGATAGGCTTCACGAAGAGAATTGTGAAGCAAAAACATTTGACGAACCAGTGGGTTATGAAAGCTTAGATCCAGATTAGGACTAATAGGGAGAGTAGCAAGCGATTCAGGAATGAAGTACATAGTAAGACCATTCGGGCATTTGATCTTGCGCCCTACAAGATGTTTAAGGTCCCCAGCAATAGCGTTAGACGATTTTGGTTTTCTGCTGGAGACCTTTCCCTGCAAAAGAGAAATAAGCTTTCTAAGCCACCCACATCTTCAAGGGTGGCTTAGAAGCAATAAGTCTAAGTGCAGCGTCTGAGAACTTTGGCTTCGGAGCCCTAGCAAAAAGTCTTGCAGGCGGACAATAGTACTCATAAGAATAAGCAGAATAGTTCTTGGTCTTATGAACATGGCGGTTCGATGAACCCCGCTCATATTCATAGGCCTGAGTATGGTTTCCCTGCAAAACATTTGCGTTAGTGTGACTCAGGTGAGTCCTCTGTCTGTATGAAGCCTTCGGGTCGTATGAAGCCTGTGGTCTGGGGTTTGTCTTCTTCATCTGTGGTGTCATGATGACATTCACAGGAAGATTTTCCAAACACCTTTTCGGCACCCAGATCTTCTTCATAGGCGGTCCATTCCTGCAGTTAGTACCAATGTACCTGGCAAACACTTCACCATTCTGATTCTTAAACAGTTTATAGTTTGCATCAAAGGATTCATCAATGACAATGGGGTTAGCACAAGTGAAGCCAGATAGATTGGATGGATCTGCTGAAGGTTCCTTTGCAGCAACCCATGTGGTTTTGGGGGACTGCTCAGGTTTCTAGTAAGAGCCATCGGCATTCATTTTCCTTACGAACCCAACACCCTCTTTCCTAGGGTTTCGGTTTAGGATCTGCCTTTTGAGGACATCACATAGTGTCTGATGCCCTTTGAGACTTTTGTACATCCCTGTTTCAAGCAATGTCTTCAACCTAGCATTCTCATCAGCAATAGCAGTGGTATCCTCAGCAGCAGAGGGGTTAGTTACCACATCAACAGTTGAAGATATTGCAACAGTAGCAGTAGTAGAACACTCAGCAACAGAAGTAGCATTGTCACGCTCGATGCACTTAATACATGGTGGTTCAAATCCTTCCTGAGCGGAACTGATCTGTTTGGCGTGAAGTGACTCGTTTTTCTTTTGAAGATCTTCATGAGCCGCTCTCAATTTCTCAAGATCTTGCTTCCTTTGAAGATAATCATAGGAAAGCTTTTCATGAGTTGTTGAGAGCGTTTCATGTCGACTTTCAAGTTCCTCATACTTAACGTGAAGATTTTTTATGTCTTCAATTAAGGACTCAGATTGAGTCATTTTAGCTTTTGTCTAACAGTTTTTGAATATGTTCCATGGCTTTCTGTTGTTCAGTTGCAATTTTAGCAAGTGTTTTGTAGCTGGGTCTTGAACCACAATCAGAGTCATCTTCACTAGATGTTTGATAGTGAGTAGTGCGTGTGTTTACCTTGGCACCGCGTGCCATGAAGCAGTAGGTAGGAGCGGAGTAGTCCTTCTCATTTGCATCGGTGTCGGTGATGAAGTCATTGTCTTCAGTGTTGAAGATGGACTTGGCAACGTATGCTGTAGCCAGACCTACAACGCCAGAATCGAACTCCTCCTCAGACTCCACCTCCGCCTCCTCAGAAGCGGACTCCTCCTCTGAATCCATTTCCTTGCCAACAAACGCACGTGCCTTGCCAGATGAGCTCTTCTTGTGTGATGAAGACTTTGAGGAAGACTTGGAAGAAGACTTTGAGTATTTCTTCTTCTTCTTATCATCAGAGTCATATTCCTTGCTCTTCTTCTTCTTTTTGTTCTCATTGTCCCACTGCGGACACTCAGAGATGAAGTGGCCAGGTTTCTTGCACTTGTGACATGTTTTCTTCTTGTAATCATGAGCAGAAGCTTCATCATTCCTTGAGCTTGATCGTGAAGACTTTCTGAAACCTTTCTTCTTGGTGAATTTTTGGAACTTCTTCACAAGCATAGCAAGTTCCCTTCCAATGTCTCCAGGATCATCAGAACTGCTGTCAGATTCTTCTTCAGATGAGGAGACAGCTTTTGCCTTCAAGGCACCAATTCGCCCATAGTTTGGACCGTAGATATCTCTTTTCTCAGAAAGCTGAAACTCATGTGTGTTGAGCCTCTCAAGTATGTCAAACGGATCGAGTGTCTTGAAATCAGGACGTTCTTGAATCATCAGGGCTAGGGTGTCAAACGAACTGTCAAGTGATCTCAGTAGTGTCTTGACGACTTCATGCTTGGTGATCTCAGTAGCGCCAAGGGCTTGAAGCTCATTTGTGATGTCAGTGAGTCGATCAAACGTGAGCTGGACATTCTCATTGTCATTTCTCTTGAAGCGGTTGAAGAGGTTGTGAAGGACACTGATTCTCTGATCTCTCTGGGTTGAGACACCTTCGTTGACCTTGGAGAGCCAGTCCCAGACTAGCTTAGATGTTTCCAAAGCACTCACGCGGCCATACTGTCCTTTGGTCAGATGACCACAGATGATATTCTTGGCAGTAGAGTCCAGTTGAATGAACTTCTTGACATCAGCAGCAGTGACACCTTCTCCAGCCTTGGGAACGCCGTTCTTGGCGACATACCATAGGTCGACGTCAATGGCTTCAAGATGCATGCGCATCTTATTCTTCCAGTAGGGATATTCAGTTCCATCGAAGACGGAGCACGCAGCGGAGACTTTAATTATCCCTGCAGTCGACATAGCTAAAACTCCAGGTGGTTAAAACGAATCACACAGAACAAGGGAGTACCTTGCTCTGATACCAATTGAAAGTGCGTTATATCGACTAGAGGGGGTGAATAGGCGATTTTTATGAAAGTCTTCAAAACATGAAAGTTTCGAAGACAAACGATAGAAATAAACCTATTACCATGCAGTGGAAGGTAGACTACACTAGGCAAACCATAGTCAACTATTCAATGAAGTGAAAGCACAATGACTAATAGCAGCAATGTAGTGAGGATCAAGTAGGAAGATATTATGAAGCCAAACAGAACATGCAGTCACTTAGTGAAGACAAAAGATAGGGCAGTCATACAATGACTTCACAAGGACCAACAGTAAGTAAAGGAAAGGGAAGGATGAAACCAGTGACTCGTTGAAGACAATGATTTGTTGGACTAGTTCCAGTTGCTGTGACAACTGTACGTCTGGTTAGGGCGGCTAGGTATTTAAACCTGAGGACACACAGTCCCGGACACCCAGTCCTGAACACATAGCTCAGGACACCCAGTCCTCACCGTATTCCCCTTGAGCTAAGGTCACACAGACCTCGCCCAATAACTCTGGTAAGTCTTCAAGGTAGACTCCCAAACCTTCACAGAGTTCGTTCACCGGCGATCCACAATGGATCTTGGATGCTCAGAATGCGACGCCTAACCGGCTGGAGGATTCACAGTCCTCAAGTGTAATAAGTCTTCAGATCACACAGACAAGAAGACTTAAGTGATGCCTAACTCTCTTTGGCACTGGGTGGTTAGGGCTTTATCCTCGCAAGGAATTCTCTCTCAAAGGCTTCGAGGTGGGTTGCTCTCAAAACGACAAAAGCCGTACTCTAACTCTGAGCAGCCAACCGTTTATGGTTGTAGGGGTGGGCTATTTATAGCCACTAGGCAACCCGACCTGATTTGTCCGAAATGACCCTGGGTCACTAAGGAACTGACACGTGTTCCAACGGTCAGATTTCAACTCACGCGGCAGCTTTACTTGGGCTACAAGAAAAGCTGACTTGTCCGACTCTGGATAAGATTTGCTCTCACAGTATTCACTCGAAGACATAGGTTTTGGTTAAGCATCACTTCAGTCATTCTGACTGGTTCACTTGGACCCCACTTAACAGTACGGTGGTTCCTATGACTCAACAAAGAAGAAACAGAACTACAAAAGATCTAAGTCTTCGAGCTCCATAGGCTTCATGCGATGTCTTCTCTTGTCATAGTCTTCAATGAGAATATCTTCATATACCACCTTTGACATCAATGTCTTCATACATTTTTAGGTGTCATCTCTGGTAGGAAAACCGAATCAATGAGGGACTTCTACCTGTGTTGTCCTGCAATTCTCACAAACACATTAGTCCCTCAACTAGGTTTGTCGTCAATACTCCAAAACCAACTAGGGGTGGCACTAGATGCACTTACAGATACATGATCCACGATCAACAAGAGACGATACACGGTAACCGGTTCTTCTCCAAAGGAGGTCTTGTTGGGGCCACCCAAAAGGGGGTCATGAATCCAAGGGGATCTTCTCCGAAGAGGGGCCGCGGTCTCTCTCGTGGAGCAGATCCGTAATGGATGAGCAAAGCTCTATCTCTAATGAGCTACTACTTTGCTAACCATAAAATGTAGGTAGGAGAAGAGTATATATAGTCTAGGTGGGAGAAGGGGTACACGGGCCTCGGGCCCTTACACTGTGTGTAGACAAAGGGCGGCCGGACGTCCAGGCGTCGGGCTGGATGTCCGGGCGTTCGTGGAGGGCTGGATGTCCGGGCTGGAGAGGTCGGATGTCTGGGCTGGCGGGGTCGGTCCTGACGCTCTCGGGTTCGGTGGTATCCAGATTTCTGGGCTGGAGACCGGATATCCGGCAGCTCGGGAAGGGCCGGATGTCCAGGGCTGGTAGGTTCTTGGCGGCTGAGATGCTATTGCAGTGGATGCCTCCAGCTGCCGGTTGTCCGGGTCCCGAAGCTGCCTTCTTCTCCTTTCGGTGTTCCTCTTCATCCGTGGACTTGGCGGCTTGTCCGTCTTCACGTGCATCTTCGGGAGGGTCCTCTTGGTACCTAATCATACACACCATCTCGGACCTTAGGTAGTAGCCATGTCTCGAGAGGATCATATGTAATATCACTAAGAGAAGTCACCTCGGTCTCAAGAGCTCTAGCTCTAGATCGAGTCATAGGTCCTCTTGGCACTCCGTGAGGCGATGGTAGGTCCATGGGTATGACCGTAGGATGCTACGCATCAAACTCCATGCTGATGGGCTTTTGGAATCACTTGATGCTTGCGAACCATGCCTCATGGGCAAGATGACTAAGACTCCTTTCTCTGGAACAATAGAACGAGCAACAGACTTATTGGAAATAATACATACTGATGTATGCGGTCCGATGACTGTTGATGCTCGTGGCAGGTATCGATATTTTCTGACCTTCACAGATGATTTGAGCAGATATGGGAATGTCCACTTGATGAAACCTAAGTATGAAACATTTGAAAAGTTCAAAGAATTTCAGAGTGAAGTGGAAAATCATCGTAATAAGAAAATTAAATTTCTACGATCTGATCGTGGAGGTGAATATTTGAGTTATGAGTTTGGTCTTCATTTGAAACAATGCGAAATAGTTTCGCAACTCACGCCACCTAGAACACCACATCGTAATGGTGTGTCCGAATGTTGTAACCACACTTTATTAGATATGGTGCGATCTATGATGTCTCTTACTGATTTACCGCTATCATTTTGGGGTTATGCTTTAGAGACGGCTGCAATCACGTTAAATAGGGCACCATCGAAATCCGTTGAGACGACACCATATGAACTGTGGTCTGGCAAGAAACCCAAGTTGTCGTTTCTTAAAGTTTGGGGCTGCGATGCTTATGTGAAAAAGCTTCAACCTGATAAGCTCGAACCCAAATCGGAGAAATGTGTCTTCATAGGATACCCAAAAGAGACTATTGGGTACACCTTCTATCACATATCCGAAGGCAAGATATTCATTGCTAAGAATGGATCCTTTCTAGAGAAGGAGTTTCTCTCGAAAGAAGTGAGTGGAAGGAAAGTAGAACTTGATGAGGTAACTGTACCTTCTCCCTTATTGGAAAGTAGTTCATCACAGAAATTAGTTCCAGTGATTCCTACACCAATTAGTGAGGAAGCTAATGATGATGATCATGAAACTTCTGATCAAGTTACTACCCAACCTCGTAGGTCAACCAGAGTAAGATCCGCACCAGAGTGGTAAGGTAATCCTATTCTGGAAGTCATGTTACTTGACCATGATGAACCTACGAACTATGAGGAAGCAATGATGAGCCCAGATTCCGTAAAATGTCTTGAGGCGATGAAATCTGAGATGAGATCCATGTATGAGAACAAAGTGTGGACTTTGGTTGACTTGCCCGATGATCGGCAAGCCATAGAGAATAAATGGATCTTCAAGAAGAAGACTAACGCTGACGTTAATGTTACTGTCTACAAAGCTTGACTTGTTGCGAAAGGTTTTCAACAAGTTCAAGGAGTTGACTACGATGAGACCTTCTCACCTGTAGCGATGCTTAAGTCCGTCCGAATCATGTTAGCAATTGCCGCATTTTATGATTATGAAATTTGGCAAATGGATGTCAAAACTGCATTCCTTAATGGATATCTTAAAAAAAGAGTTGTATATGATGCAACCAGATGGTTTTGTCAATCTAAAAGGTGCTAACAAAGTATGTAAGCTCCAGCGATCCATTTATGGACTGGTGCAAGCATCTCAGAGTTGGAATATACGCTTTGATAGTGTAATCAAAACATATGGTTTTATACAGACTTTTGGCGAAGCCTGTATTTACAAGAAAGTGGGAGCTCTGTAGCATTTCTGATATTATATGTGGATGACATATTTTTATTCGGAAATGACACTGAATTTTTGAATAGCATAAAAGGATACTTGAATAAGAATTTTTCAATGAAAGACCATGGTGAAGCTGCTTATATATTGGGCATCAAGATCTATAGAGATAGATCAAGATTCTTAATTGGACTTTCACAAAGCACATACGTTGATAATGTTTTGAAGAAGTTCAAAAAGGATCAAGCAAAGAAAGGGTTCTTGTCTGTGTTACAAGGTGTGAAGTTGAGTCAGACTCAATGCCCGACCACCGCAGAAGATAGAGAGAAAATGGAAGTCATTCCCTATGCTTCAGCCATAGGTTATATCATGTATGTAATGTTGTATACCAGACCTGATGTGTGCCTTGCTATTAGTTTAGGAGGGAGGTACCAAATTAATCTAGGAGTGGATCACTGGACAGCGGCCAAGAACATCCTGAAATACCTGAAAAGGACTAGGATATGTTTCTCGTTTATGGACGTGACAAAGAGCTCATTGTAAATGGTTACGTCAAGACGAGCTTCGACACTGATCCGGATGACTCTAAGTCACAAACCGGATACATATTTTTATTGAATGGTGGAGCTATCAGTTGGTGAAGTTCTAAGCAGAGCGTCGTGGCGGGATCTACGTGTGAAGCGGAATACATAGCTGCTTCGGAAGCAGCAAATGAAGGAGTCTGGATGAAGGAGTTCATATCCGATCTAGGTGTAATACCTGGTGCAACGGGTCCAATGAAAATCTTTTGTGACAATACTGGTGCAATTGCCTTGGCAAAGGAATCCGGATTTCACAAGAGAACCAAGCACATCAAGAGACACTTCAATTCCATCCGCGATCAAGTCAAGGAAGGAGACATAGAGATTTGCAAGATACATACGGATCTAAATGTTGCAGACCCGTTGACTAAGCCTCTCTCACAAGCAAAACATGATCAGCACCAAGACTCCATGGGTGTTAGAACCATTACTATGTAATCTAGATTATTGACTTTAGTGCAAGTGGGAGACTGAAGGAAATATGCCCTAGAGGTAATAATAAAGTTGTTATTTATATTTCCTTATATCATGATAAATGTTTATTATTCATGCTAGAATTGTATTAACCGGAAACTTAGTACATGTGTGAATACATAGACAAACAGAGTGTCCCTAGTATGCCTCTACTAGACTAGCTCGTTAATCAAACATGGTTAAGTTTCGTAGCCATAGACATGTGTTGTCATTTGGTGAATGGGATCACGTCATGAGAGAATGATGTGATGGACTAGACCCATCCATTAGCTTACCAGTATGATCGTTTACATTATTGCTATTGCTTTCTCCATAACTTATACATGTTCCTATGAGTATGAGATTATGAATCTCCCAAATACCGGAGGAACACTTAGTGTGCTATCAAACATCACAACGTAACTAGGTGATTATAAAGATGCTCTACAGGTGTCTCCGATGGTGTTTGTTGAGTTGGTGTAGATCGAGATTAGGATTTGTCACTCCGATTGTTGGAGATGTATCTCTGGGCCCGCTCGGTAATGCACATCACTATGAGCCATGCAAGCAATGTGACTAATGAGTTAGTTACAGGATGATGCATTACAAAACGAGTAAAGATACTTCCCGGTGACGATATTGAACTAGGTATGATGATACCGACGATCGAATCTTGGGCAAGTAACATACCGATGACAAAGGGAATAACGTATGTTGTTATGCAGTTTGACCGATAAAGATCTTTGTCGGTGTCAAAACTGGCGGATCTCGGGTAGGGGGTCCCGAACTGTGCGTCTAGGCCGGATGGTAACAGGAGGCAAGGGACACGAAGTTTTACCCAGGTTCGGGCCCTCTTGATGGAGGTAAAACCCTACGTCCTACTTGATTAATATTGATGATATGGGTAGTACAAGAGTAGATCTACCATGAGATCGGAGAGGCTAAACCCTAGAAGCTAGCCTATGGTATGATTGTTGTTCTGCATGTTGTCCTACGGACTAAAACCCTCCGGTTTATATAGACACCGAAGAGGGTTAGGGTTACACAAAGTCGGTTACAATGGTAGGAGATCTACATATCCGTATCGCCAAGCTTGCCTTCCGCGCCAAGGAAAGTCCCTTCCGGACATGGGACGAAGTCTTCAATCTTGTATCTTCATAGTCCAGGAGTCCAGCTGAAGGTATAGTCTGGCCATCCGAACACCCCCTAATCCAGGACTCCCTCAGTAGCCCCTGAACAAGGCTCCAATGACGACGAGTCCGGCGCGCAGATTGTCTTCGGCATTGCAAGGCGGGTTCCTCCTCCAAGTACTTCATAGAAGATTTTGAACACAAAGATAATGTCCGGCTCTGCAAAATAAGTTTCCACATATTGCCATAGAGAGAATAATATTTACACAAATCTAATCTGCTGACGTATTTCGTAGTGTGACATCGCACCACGGCCAAGCCTTTATTCGAATCGTTTTATTGTCCCACCTCAGCATGTCATGCGAGGCAGTTTCCTTGGAATGTCTCGTCGAAGCAGAGATCGTGTCCCCTTATTCCGGGATTCTCATCAATACGGGCGTGGGTAACCCAACCGTGCCATTGATTACGGCGCTTTGAGATAAGCGAGTTTTACCAGGCTGGTGGGGACACGTAGTTGCGTCCACCCATATAAGGGGATAAGGATCCACCTTTTCACCTACGCCTTCTTCCTCCTTTGCCTATCCATTTTCGCGCACTCGAGCTCCAGCGCCCAAGTCCGCACTCCCCACCTCAACCTTTTCCAGCCATGTCCAGAGCGGGAGGCAAGTGGATGGCCGAGGGACACATCAAAAAACTGAGGAAGGCCGGATACTTGTCTAACGACATCGCGTACCGGCTTCCTGAAGAGGGGCAGCTCCTTCCCACCCCAAGGCCCCATGAGAGGGTAGTGTTCCTTCCCCACTTCCTTCGCGGATTGGGCTTTCCTATCCACCCATTCGTCCGGGGACTCATGTTCTACTACGGCCTGGATTTCCATGATCTGGCCCCAAACTTCATCCTCAACATCTCGGCGTTTATCGTCGTGTGCGAGGCTTTCCTCTGCATCCGCCCCCATTTCGGTGTATGTCTCAAGACTTTCAATGTCAAGCCGAAGGTGGTGCGCGGCAACCAGGCGGAGTGCGGAGGCGCCATGGTGGGCAAGATGCCCAACGTCTTATGGCTCGAGGGCTCCTTTGTGGAGACCCTGAAGGGGTGGCAATCAGGGTGGTTTTACATCACTGAGCCGCGTGACCCTGAGTGGGTCGTAGCCCCCGAGTTCCGGTCCGGACCCCCAACTCGGCTCACGTCCTGGAAAGAGACGGGCCTGTCATGGGGCAGGAAAAAAGAGGTGACTGGACTGCAAACATGCATCCAAACCCTGGTGAAGAAGCACCTCAAGCTTGTCAACATAGTCCAGGTTATGCTCATCCGCCGGATCCTCCCACGTCAACAACGGGCCATCAATCTGTGGGAGTTCAACCCGGCTCAGCACTGAACTATAAGTAGGCTCTTCGACATGACGTACGAAGATGCCTGGAAGGTGCTTTTCAAGGTCACCGAGGCTCCCGCATCCGCTACCGAGGATCGCGGATTCAGCATGCAGCATCAGGCTAGCGCGGTGTAACACCCTCAATGCGACTATATCTCCCACGTGTGGAGGCACGACTTAGAGGCATAATCGCATTGAAGGCATATGTCGCAAGTAAGGCAATCTTCACAACATCCCATGTAATATAAATAATAAAGGAGAGAACATAGTTGGCTTACACTCGCCACATCAATCAAGGTACATAAATAACATTACATCATCCAAACACTCATGGCCTGACTATGGCGCCAAAATAAGAGATAACCTAACATGCGACACGGTCCCGATCACCCCCAACAGGGCACCACTACTGATCATCAGGAAAGGAAACATAGTATCATTGAGAGTCCTCGTCGAACTCCCACTTGAGCTCAAGCGCGTCACCTGGAGCGGAATCATCAGGCCCTGCATCTGGTGTAATAGTAATCTGTGAGCCATAGGGACTCAGCAATCTCGCACCCTCGCGATCAAGACTATTTAAGCTTATAGGAAAGGCAAGGTAAAATATGTGGAGCTGCAGCAAGCGACTAGCATATATGGTGGCTATCCTATTCGCCAAAGAGAGCGAGAAGAGAAGGCAAAGCGCGAGCAAGAAACTAGAGGACAACCTGCGCAAACATTACTCCAACACCGTGTCCACTTACCGGACTCCGCCGAGAAGAGGCCATCACGGTTATACACTCAGTTGATTCATTTTAATTAAGTTAAGGTTCAAGTTATCTACAACTGGACATTAACAAATTCCCATCTGCCCATAACCGCGGGCACGGCTTTCGAAAGTTCAAATCCCTGCAGGGGAGTCCCAACTTAGCCCATGACAAGCTCTCACGGTCAACGAAGGAATAGACCTCCTCCCGAGACGTTCCGATCAGACTCGGTATCCTGGTTCTTCAAGACAACTCCGACAATGGTAAAACAAGTCCAGCAACACCACCCGCTGTGCCGACAAATCCCGATAGGAGCTGCACATATCTCGTTCTCAGGGGACACCGGATAAGATAAGCGTACGGGAGCCAACGTAACCCAAGTTGCCAAGGGACGGCCCCGCACGGTGCTCTAGGTTGGACCAACACTCAGAGGAGCACTGGCCGGGGGGGTTAAAATAAGATGACCCTTGAGTCCGCGAAACCCAAGGGAAAAGGCTAGGTGGCAAATGGTAAAACCAAGGTTGGGCATTGCTGGAGGAGTTTTATTCAAAACGGACTATCAAGGGGTTCCCATTATAACCCAACCGCGTAAGGAACGCAAAAATTCGGGAACATAACACCGATATGACGGAAACTAGGGCGGCAAGAGTGGAACAAAACACTAGGCGAGAGGCCGAGCCTTCCACCCTTTACCAAGTATATAGATGCATTAAGATAATAAGATAATATAATGATATCCCAACAAATAAATAATGTTCCAAAAAGGAACAGCCTCCAATCTTCACCTGCAACTAGCAACGCTATAAGAGGGGCTGAGCAAAGCGGTAACATAGCCAATCAATGGTTTGCTAGGACATGGAGGGTTAGGGGTTTGACATGGCAATTTGGGAGGCTTGAAAGCAAGTGGTAGGCATCGTAGCATTGGCATAGCAAAAGAGCGAGCATCTAGCAAAGCAAAGATAGTAGTGATTTCGAGGGTAGGATCATCTTGCCTGCAAAGTTGTCAGAGTTGACTGGATCCTCGAAAGCAAACTCAAAGGGCTCCTCGTTAGAGAACTCATCTCCCGGCTCTACCCAAACAAGACAAACAAGCAGCAAGGGCACAATCAACCACGTGCAAAGCTCAAACGATATGATGCAAAGATGATATGCTATGCGGGATGCGATGCGGGATGCATATGCAAGATTTGACAAGGGATGCATGAACCTGGCCTCAACTTGGGAATCCAAGTGTGCCACTGGAAAGATGAGATGAAATCGCTTGAAAACGATATAAATAACACCGGAATCGGAGTTACGGTTTGGAAATGGCATGCAATTCAAATATGACCACGTTCTGCGATTTACAGCAAGTAGTCATCTAAATGCAATGAGATGAACATGCTACAACATTCAAAAATGACAACAAAATACATGGCAGGGATGCACTCATGATGCTTAACAAAAGTCTAGCACTGAGCTACGGCCAATTCATCCATTAACAGATTCAAACAAGCATGGAAAAATGCATATGGTAAACAGATCTCAGAGTTAGTGAAATTAACACTTGTCTGGTATTTCAGATCAGGTAGCACACTTCGGAGCAACAAAACTATATGCTACAGGACCTGAACATGACAAAGTAAAGCATGGCATGGAGCTACTCAAAGAGCTTAACAAAAGTCCCCTAGTGACCTTGAGCCAAAAGGGATCAGAAAATACAATTGCAAGCATGTGAACATGGCAAAAACATAATCAGTTCTCAGACTTAGTGAAAACTGGAGCATGCTGAAAACAGATATCAAGTAGGCATGTTTACGATCTCGATGCACTCCCTACGGAGCAAGTCATGACAAGCTAAGCATACACCCATCAATAATACACGAAATACAAGCTAGACATGGCAAGAACAATAGCATAGCATGCACGGATCAACTACAACATCCTCGGCAAAATCGCTAACAAGTAGACAATCTGTCCAGATTCATGAAGTAGCAAAAGTAGAGCTTGATTGACTCAAGCTAGGGTGCTCCATAATTGCAAAAAAGACATGTAGGGATAGAGCACTACAAGATTAACAAAACATCATTACTGATCATCCTCAAAAGAGGCACGGATCACTCGGAAACAACATGAACATATGGCCATATGAGATAAACAGGTCAAGGACTTAGTGGAAATGCTAAGTCCCTGAAATCAGAATTACCAAGTGCCTCACTTTGCAAGCTTGTGCTAGTCACCACACACATCACAAAAATACATGGGTTGCACCTCTGGAAAGATGGAAAAACCCTTAACAAAACATATATAGAACTCATGGGCATATCATGCACGCAATAATCATGGCAAAAATGACAAATATCTAAATGGAGTTGCAGATCTGACAATTATCTCAAGTAGCACTCTTCTAACAGCATTTCGGGCATCAAGATGAACTCAAATGAAAATGATTCAATGGAATGAAATGATGCGCTCTCTGAGGCGAACATTTTGATATGCTAAATGCCCAAAACGGAGCTACGGATGTGGAGTTACGATGCAATGAACAGGAGCATATGAGCTAGGGTTTCGGGGCAAAAGTCAACCCAAACGGGATCTCAGATCCAGATCTGGCGCGAATGTCGAGGATGGACGGCCGGAGCTGAAGAACTCGCCGGAACAGTGTCGTGTCTGGCTGGAGTTGTCACGGGGCACCGGAGTGGAGGGGCTCGCCGGCCGGAGGGAGCACCGGGGCGGTCGCCGGCTTCGGGCG